>NC_134491.1:68675533-68693033 GCF_040206685.1 Ascaphus truei
AGTGTGTGTGTCAGTCAGTGTGTGTGTCAGTCAGTGTGTGTGTGTGTGTCAGTCAGTGTGTGTGTGTGTCAGTCAGTGTGTGTGTGTGTCAGTCAGTGTGTGTGTGTGTGTCAGTCAGTGTGTGTGTGTGTGTCAGTCAGTGTGTGTGTGTCAGTCAGTGTGCGTGTGTGTGTGTCAGTCAGTGTGCGTGTGTGTGTGTGCGTCAGTCAGTGTGCGTGTGTGCGTCAGTCAGTGTGCGTGCGTGTGTGTGCGTCAGTCAGTGTGCGTGGCGTGTGTGTGCGTCAGTCAGTGTGCGTGCGTGTGTGTGCGTCAGTCAGTGTGCGTGCGTGCGTGTGTCAGTAAGTGTGTGTGTCAGTCAGTGTGTGCGCGTGCGTCAGGGTGTGTGTGCATGTGGCTGTCAGGGGTTGTGTGCGTGTGGCTGCCAGGGGTTGTGTGCGTGTGCGTCAGTACGTGTGTCAGTCAGTGTGTGTGTGTGTATACTCGGCGTTGGCCGGAGGCGGGGCGTGAAAGGCAGGGGGAGTGAGCGCCAGGAAGGGGAGTGTGATGGGGAGGAGGAGAGGTGTGTGTGTGTATACCCGGCGTTGGCCGGAGGCAGGGTGGGGGGGGGGGGGGGTGCGTCAAAGGCAGGGGGGGGGCGTCAAAGGCAGGGGCGGGGGGTCAAAGGCAGGGGAGCGTCAAAGGCAGGGGTGGGGGGGGGGCATCAAAGGCATGGATTCCTCCCCCTGCATTTCCTCACCTGGCAGCATGCCGCGCTCCTTGGGCTGCCACTGGTTCTCTCCCCCCTCGTGGCCTCCGCCGACTCCCGGTGGCACAAAGGAGGTATTAACTCCCTGCCGCCCTCCTCCTGCTCCTCGGGGATGTTGAGCCGTAGAGAGCGTGCTCTGGGAGGTGGGGGGGAAAGAAGTGGGGGGGGGGAGAAGTGGGGGGGGTGGAAATGGGGGAGCGACACACACGCGACACCTACCTGTACTTCCGGGCGGCGCCATCTTCTCACTCGGCGCCGCGAGGGAGGAAGGGGGGGTCCTTCCGGGCGCCGCCATCTTAGGCGCCGCGAGGCAGCCTGTCTGTTCCCCCCGCCGGCGAGGGAGGTGAGTTGGAGCGCCGGCGGGGAGGGAGAGAGGTGAGTTGGAGCGCCGAGGGGGAGAGGTGAGTTGGAGAGAGACCCGGCGTTGCCCGTGAGTTAAATTTCCCGCTCCCTTCTCTCTCCCTCTTTCTCCGTTCTCCCCAGAGGGGAGGGACGAACAGTGGACAGGAGGGGGGGGACGAACAGTGGACAGGAGGGGGGGGGGGGGGGCGAACAGTGGACAGGAGGGGGGGGACGAACAGTGGACAGGAGGGGGGGGGGGACGAACAGTGGACAGGAGGGGGGGGGACGAACAGTGGAGGAACAGTGGACAGGAGGGGGGACGACGAACAGTGGACAGGAGGGGGGGGGGGACGAACAGTGGACAGGAGGGGGGGGACGAACAGTGGACAGGAGGGGGGGGACGAACAGTGGACAGGAGGGGGGGGACGAACAGTGGACAGGAGGGGGGGGACGAACAGTGGACAGGAGCGGGGGGGGGGACAAACAGTGGACAGGAGGGGGGGGGACAAACAGTGGACAGGAGGGGGGGGGACAAACAGTGGACAGGAGGGGGGGGGGACAAACAGTGGACAGGAGGGGGGGGACAAACAGTGGACAGGAGGGGGGGGGGGACAAACAGTGGACAGGAGGGGGGGGGACAAACAGTGGACAGGAGGGGGGGGGACAAACAGTGGACAGGAGGGGGGGGGGACAAACAGTGGACAGGAGGGGGGGGGACAAACAGTGGACAGGAGGGGGGGGACAAACAGTGGACAGGAGGGGGGGGGGACAAACAGTGGACAGGAGGGGGGGGGGGACAAACAGTGGACAGGAGGGGGGGGGGGACAAACAGTGGACAGGAGGGGGGGGGACAAACAGTGGACAGGAGGGGGGGGGGACAAACAGTGGACAGGAGGGGGGGGGGGACAAACAGTGGACAGGAGGGGGGGGGGACAAACAGTGGACAGGAGGGGGGGGGGGACAAACAGTGGACAGGAGGGGGGGGGGACAAACAGTGGACAGGAGGGGGGGGGACAAACAGTGGACAGGAGGGGGGGGGGACAAACAGTGGACAGGAGGGGGGGGGACAAACAGTGGACAGGAGGGGGGGGGGACAAACAGTGGACAGGAGGGGGGGGACAAACAGTGGACAGGAGGGGGGGGGACAAACAGTGGACAGGAGGGGGGGGGGGACAAACAGTGGACAGGAGGGGGGGGGACAAACAGTGGACAGGAGGGGGGGGGGACAAACAGTGGACAGGAGGGGGGGACGGACAGTGGACAGGAGGGGGGGACACGGACAGTGGACAGGAGGGGGGGACACGGACAGTGGACAGGAGGGGGGGACACGGACAGTGGACAGGAGGGGGGGGACACGGACAGTGGACAGGAGGGGGGGGACACGGACAGTGGACAGGAGGGGGGGGACACGGACAGTGGACAGGAGGGGGGGGACACGGACAGTGGACAGGAGGGGGGGACACGGACAGTGGACAGGAGGGGGGGGGACACGGACAGTGGACAGGAGGGGGGGGGACACGGACAGTGGACAGGAGGGGGGGGACACGGACAGTGGACAGGAGGGGGGGGGACACGGACAGTGGACAGGAGGGGACACGGACAGTGGACAGGAGGGGACACGGACAGTGGACAGGAGAGGGGACGGCAGTGGACAGGAGAGGGGACGGCAGTGGACAGGAGAGGGGACGGCAGTGGACAGGAGAGGGGGACGGCAGTGTCGCACACACTCAGTGTCACACACACACACATGTCTCAGTCCGTGATGCGCCCTTTCTCAGTTCCGTGCGGCGCCGCAGGTGGGGGGGGAGGTGGGGGAGCGACACACGCGACACCTACCTGTACTTCCGGCCGCCGCCATCTTCTCACTCAGCACCGCGAGGGAGGAAGGGGGTCCGCCATCTTACGCGCCGCGTGGAGGTGAGTGGAGCGGGAGGTGAGTGGTGTGTAGCGGGAGGGAGTGGAGCGGGAGGGAGGTGAGTGCGGGAGTGGAGCGGGAGGGAGGTGAGTGCGGGAGGTGAGTGGAGCGGCTTCCGGGCGCGTCTTAGGTGGGTGCGTGTCCCCCCGCCGGGGAGGGAGTGGAGCGGGACGGAGGTGAGCACCGGGGAGGGGGGGGAGGTGAGTGTGATGGGGGGGGGGGGGGGAGAGGACAGAGGTGTGTGTGTGTTTATTTTTTTGGACCTTTTGGCCCGTCACTCCGCCTCAGGCCAATGAGGTGTGGGGGGCGGGCCAAGGGGGGTGGTGGTGTGAGTGTGTGAGCCCAATGAGAGGTGTGCGGGGGCGGGGCGGGCCAAGGGACCAATGAGATTGCCGCTAGGGACGCAGACATCTACAGTGCTTTCAGAAATATATAGTAGATGATGCAATTTGTCATTTGTGTGTCTTAGAAATTCACAGCAAAATGTACATGTATTTATGTAGGCTACACATCAATATTTTATTTTAAACTAGCTGATATACCCGGCGTTGCCCGGGCGTGGAAGGGCAGGGAGCATGGAGTGCAGGGGAGGGGTGTCGAAGGACAAGGGGGGGGAGGGGCGTCGAAGGGGGGGCGGAGGGGCGTCGAAGGGGGGGGGGGAGGGGCGTCGAAGGGGGGGGGGGCGTCGAAGGGGGGGAGGGGCGTCGAAGGGCGGGGGGGAGGGGCGTCGAAGGGTGGGGGGGGGAGGGTCGTCGAAGGGCGGGGGGAGGGGCGTCGAAGGGCGGGGGGGGAGGAGCGTCGAAGGGCGGGGGGGAGGAGCGTCGAAGGGCGAGGGGGAGGGGCGTCGAAGGGCGGGGGGGAGGGGCGTCGAAGGGCGGGGGGGAGGGCCGTCGAAGGGCGGGGGGAAGGGCGTCGAAGGGCGGGGGGAAGGGGCGTCGAAGGGCGGGGGGAGGGAGGGCAGTGGGCAATGGGAAGGGAGGGCAAGGGCCAGGGGGGGTAGGGAGGGTAGGGGGGGGGGCAAAGGGCAGGGGGAGTCAGGGACGCGGTAAATAACCCATTACCCTGCGTGTACTCACCTTGTACACGGCTGCGCTCCTTTTCCTCCGGGTCACGGCTGCCCTCCTCTTCCTCCGGGTCATGGCTGCCCTCCTCTTCCTCCGGGTCACGGCTGCCCTCCTCTTCCTCCGGGTCACGGCCGCCCTCCTCTTCCTCCGGGTCACGGCCGCCCTCCTCTTCCTCCGGGTCACGGCCGCCCTCCTCTTCCTCCGGGTCACGGCCGCCCTCCTCCTCCACCTCGGGCTCCTCCGCGGCGAGGCTGACACGCTCCGGTGAGGAGGTGCTGTGCCTCTCGCGGAGACAGCCGGAGGAGCGCCCTCGGGGACGGGAAGCGGCCTGGGGGAGAGCCGCAGAGAGCGTGCTGAGTGTGTGTGTGTGGGGGGGGGGTTGAGGGGGGGGGGGGGTTGAGTGGGGGGGTGAGGGAGAGCGCCGGGTGAGGGAGTGGCCTATGGGTGGCCGCGCTCCGCTTCCTGCGGGTCACGGCCGCCCTCCTCCTCCACCTCGGGCTCCTCCGCGGCGAGGCTGACACGCTCCGGTGAGGTGCTGTGCCTCTCGCGGGGAGAGGCGGAGACAGCCGGAGGAGCGCCCTCGGGGACAGGGAGCGGCCTGGGGGAGAGCCGCAGAGAGCGTGCTGAGTGTGTGTGGGGGGGGGGGGGGTGAGCGGGCAGGGGGAGGGGTGAGTGGGCGGGGGGGGGGTTGAGCGGGGGGTGAGCGGGTGAGGGAGAGCGCCGGGTGAGGGAGTGGCCTATGGGTGGTGAGAGCCGTGGGGAGCGCTCTCGGGGATGGTCAGTTGGGGGAGCGGTCTATGTGAGGGGAGAGTCGCAGAGAGCGAGGGGGGGTGGTGTGTGTGTGTGTTTTGGGCTGTCACTCCGCCTCAGGCCAATGAGAGGTGTGCGGGGGCGGGCGGCCCAAGGGACCAATGAGATTTCCCCTAGGGACACAGGCCACAAACATACAGTGCTTTCACAAATATATAGTAGATATAGTGTATATATATATATATATATATATATATATATATATATATATATATATATTTGTGTACACACACACACACACACACACACACACACACACTGTAACCCTCATTGCTAGCCCCCCTGGCAGCGGAAGTTCCCTCATACAGAGCTGTTATTCAACACTATACTGCCGATAATGCCTTGCATAGCAATATGTAAGGCATTATGGACGCAACTTTGGTTCTGTAGTAGTTGTGGTCTCCACTGTGGAATGGTGCAGGTAAATAAAAAATTTTTAAAAGGTGCGGTGTGTTGAAGCAACACGGAGTAGAGGCATGCAACCACAGTTCCTAAAAGATCATTGGGGATCGACAAGGGATGATATATGTATTCACCTTTATGTTTTTTTTTTCTCTGCAATTAGGTGAATATGTCTACGGACCTAGAGGGCACAGATATGTTGGCTGAGAAAGCAGACAGAAGAGAGTACATAGACTTGTTGAAGAAAATGTTGACTATTGATGCAGATAAGAGGATAACTCCACTGAAAACCTTAAACCATCCCTTTGTCACTATGACCCACCTATTGGATTTCCCACACAGCAACCAGTAAGTACTTTCTCACCCTACGATGGCCATGAAGACAATGACCATTCATGAGAACATCTTAATGGAAACTCAGTGGAGTACTGAGCTATAATTTATTGTGCATTATAGTTCCTTCTAAAGGTGTTATGGATAATCTAGCAACAAAGGGGTTATTTAATGGTAATAACCAATTATATTGATGCTGATCAGCTAATGTTAGCAGAACAGTTATCCATAACAATGTGTTGCAATTTGTTTGACAGCCTTGGGTTTAAATCAGCAGCTTAACTGTTTAGTGTTGGTGAACCAACAAGGTTATTAAAAGGCCAGTACATTAAAAAATCACATACTTTTTCGAAACCTGATTGTGTAAAAAAGTTGGGATTTTCAACCACAGACTGCAGTGCAAAACAGTTCCTTGATTTTGTTAAAAAATACAAATATTTAAAGTTCACATATTCACATGTATTAGCCATTAACAGTTTTGGCATGTCCCTGAAATTAATAAACTATTAATTGCCATCTAAATCCGTACTGGTTAATAAGCTATTAATTGCCATCTAAATCCGTAATGGGCAACATTATATTTCTCTTATCTACACATGGATGGATATACTTAAAAATACCACATATTACCCCTCTTACTGGTGTAAAGGGAGAAAGATGCTGTGAATAGCAACTTCTGTCTCCTCCAGCTGCTTAATGCAAGTGCTCTGATGAATGCTATTCTGCTCTCTTCTTACACTGGGAACTGGTAAATAGCACAGCAGCATGGCAGTATGTTACGGTGTACTGTCGCCGAATGGCGAGTAGTTTAAAATCTGCGGCAGCAACATCACTGCTCCATCTGGTTGTGAAGGGAGATGGGGTCGCAGGTGATGCCCTTGCAGGACTGCCAGTTGCCCACCAATGGTCTAAATAATGAAACCAGTGGCAAAGACAGTACAGTTTACTTTACATATGATTGATGTAATTATATGGTGCAATCTCAAGTGAACCAGCAAAATGGTTAAGTTAAAACTAGATTGTTTTTGTCTAATAAAACTGGTATTTTTAAGTCATTTGTGATGGTTTATCCTGGAAATGTTTGGAAACCTTGTAACATAAAGCTTATGATGGATTTTACTGCCTTTATCTCTGCCTAATTTCTCTGGTCCTACCCCTTTTACTATTTGGTAATTTGAGCCAATGGAAGCATTCATAAATCTTTAATTTGGATGAAAAAAACAAGATCAGCAAACCCTCCTTTCAAAGTCTCCAAGTACAAACTCTCCAGTAATACTCTTGTCTGATTTTTAAACAAAACAGCAACGCAAGAGAAAATGAGTTTCCACCGTAGAGAAAAGAAAAAATGGCGAGAATAATAAGTATAAAGTGTAGTATATTGATATAAAAATAGAGGTGTATACCAACTATGCAATCCCAAACATGAATGTACAGCAGACTGGCCCATAAATTGTGTAAGTCATCTGTGCTGGGAACGTAAAACGTCTTTGAATACCCAGGTACCTGACCGTACAGACAGAGGATTCCTCCCATCATGCTCCATGATGGCTGACCTACCAAGATGCAGATTGGGGAGACCGGGTTACTAGCTTGAAGATGGCTGACGCTAGATATTTGTTCTCCCGACTCCATAGCCCAACGCATTTGTTGTACTCATAAGATGGTTTGCCTTTGAGATAGGATTTTCCTGCACTTTACTTTATTGTTTTCCCCTTCTTACAGTGTGAAGTCCTGTTTTCAGAATATGGAGATCTGTAAGAGGAGAGTCAATATGTACGATACAGTGAATCAGATCAAGAGTCCGTTTACCACACATGTTGCTCCCAACACAAGCACAAACCTGACGATGAGTTTCAACAACCAGCTGAACACGATGCACAATCAGGTATGCAGACCAACAATCTACACTGCCATGGAAGCGACATGTGAAATTAATCCTATGTACAGTGCTAATACAGCAGAAGCTTACCAGAGAATATGGCCTAACTTTAGAAGGGATTGGAGTGGAATTCTCAAGTAAAACCTCTGTTTCATTATCAATAGTCATGATTTACAATCGTTTGGTTTGTGACACCTATTAATCATTATTTTTCTAACCTAATTTTTTCACTTTCAGTTTGGAGAGTTCAAACAACATCTTGCGTAAATGCAGGTTTCTTTTATGCGTTTGCATGAAAAAGCTTTTTGTGCATTATTTCCCATTGATTTTTTTAGGAAATGCTCCAGGTCACTTTCAGTGGCTTAAACTCTTGGGCTGCAGCTGCTTTTCACATTATTCAGAGGATCTTGAAACCTTAAGAAAACAGAAGCTTTTGGAAAAAAACCCCAGAAGCTTTTGTTTGGAAGTAGTAAATTTACTCTGCATTGAATTATCTACAGTACATGATGAGCTATCCTACAGATGCAGTGGCCGTTATTCAAACAAATCTCGAAATGGAATTTCGAGATATGCCCGAGATCCTCACGAGTTGCGCCGCGGCAGACTAATGGCCCGACGGAGTAACACAGCAGAGTCCTACCGGGATCTGCCTGTCTAATAGACGTGCAGTATGAGGCTGTATCAGTCACTCTAACTGCGCACCTCTCACAGGCCATCGCGGGGATTTTATTAAAATTTTAACATTACAGTAATGTAGCAGGGAGTCTCCTGAGCTGAACCGCATTGGTTTCAGGTCCGGGGACCCCCTACTTCCCGAGATAAAGGCCCTGTTATTGGGTGTCGGTATCCCCATGGTGAAATCCTTTGCGTCACGTGACCGTGCGATCTAAACAAAGCAGAGGGATACCGGCACCCCATACCGGGGCCTGTATCTCGGGAAGTAAGGGGTCCCAGAGGCTGAAATCTACTTTGTTCAACTCAGGACACCCCCTGCTCCCTCACACTAGTATCAACCCCCCAAATAAAAAATTGTTACCATAGCGGATAGCTGCTACGGTAATGAAGCTGCTTACATTTTATTTTTATTCATAGTGTACGTGAGCAGGGGGTCTCCTGAGCTGAACAAAGTTGATTTCAGTCTCGGGAACCCCCTACTTCCCGAGCTACAAGCCCCAGTATAGGGTGCCGGTATCTCCACCATGTTAAAATCCACGTGCAATGTAAACAAAGCAGATGAATACCGGCACCCCATACCGGGGCCTGTATCTCGGGAAGTAGTGGATCCCCGGACCTGAAACCAACGCGGTTCTGCTCCGGAGACCCCCTGCTCATCTAAACTAAAAATACAATTTAAATGTAAAAATATTTACTGTAGTAAGCATCAATACTCCACTCACCCCCTGTGTCCATCCATAAAACCATGATTTATTATTTTACACACAGGATTAATACCCCAGGCCGACGGGGGTCTCCAGTGGTCCCGACGGGTGTCCGCAGGCTCCACAGTGCACCCCGAGGGGTACCCACGGGTGTCTGGGGGTCTCCGGCTGGTCCTCGTTAGGTGCCCGCTGGGTCCCGCGGGTGTCTGGGGGTCCCCGGTTCATTCCCACAGGGGTCTGGGGCCCTCAGGTGGTCCCTGTGGGTCCGCTGGGCCCCACAGCTATGGGGCCCACGGTTCTTCAGGTCCGGGGACCCCCTACTTCCCGAGATACAGGCCCTTGTATGGGGTGCCGGTATCCCTCTGCTTTGTTTAGATCCCACGGTCACGTGACCCACAGGATTTTAACATGAGGATACCGGCACCTCATAACGGGGCCTAGATCTCGGGAAGTTGTCGGTCCTCGGACCTGAAACCAATGTGTTCAGCTCCGAAGACCCCCTGCTACATTACTGTAATGTTAGAATTTTAATAAAACCCCAGCAATAGCATGTGAGAGGCTCGCAGTTAGTGACTGACCCCTGCTGTGTTACTCCGGCGGGCCATTATGTCTGCAACTGACCATCTCGGGTCAACCACACGGCGTAACGCGGGATGTACCCAGGTAAATGTTCGAATAACGGTCGCTGCATCTGTAGTTCCTAGTTTAGAAACACTGTAGATCAGGGGTGCGCAAACTTTTTTTCCCGTGCGCACCCCTCGCTGCTCTCTGCGCCCCTCTTCCCCCGACCCCCCCCCCCCCCCTGGCGTGGGGTAATGTTGCGCCATGGTAACGTGATGCTGCGTGACCGGGTTACCATGACCACGCGTTGCTGGAAGGGAAGTAAAGTGTGTTTATAGAGGCCCCGCACGATCCCCTGCCATTTAATTTAAATGCACGGGGTGGAGAGTGCGGGACCTCTATAACTGCCACTCCCCCCCTCAATGAAGATCTAGCATCCCGCCAGGGGGGCGCACTCCTCAGTTTGCGCACCCCTGCTGTTGATCAACTTAATTCATTTGAATAGGACTAAAATCTCCAGTGTGGAAAATCTGTTTCACAGCATATTGGAAAAAGATTAGGGATATAGAACCTATATAAGAAAAAAAAACAGGCTTGCAATTTCAGCAGCATAGACCATTATATGTTTGTGTATCTTGTTACAATCTGTATATTTCTGTACGTTTCCTTTATCAGCATGATTGTATGGAACTATGCATGTGTGTGTAATTGTTAGTGATTTTTCTTCTTGTAGTGAAGTTAGAGCATCAGGGTCTGACAGTAGGGAGGTCAGTAGCTATAAAATGTAATTAACCCCAATGCCATTAATGCATTGCTAATCCCAGTAGCAAATGGGTGAAAAGTTTCATTTTATTGGAGCAGTTTACGATCATCAGTGAGTAATCTCTAGTAAGCCAAAGTGAACTAATGGCAGTAATATGATTACCGGTCTAAATATTTGTTTACAAAATATTTTTACCTGCCTGACCACCTGCATAGTGCTACATAATGTAGAATAACCACCTACACCACGGGTGGGCAACTCCAGTCCTTAAGGGCCACCAACAGGTCAGGTTTTCAGGATACCCCTGCTTCAGCACAGGTGGCTCAGTCATTGACAAGCCCCTGATTGAGACACCTTTGCTGACGCAGGAATACCCTGAAAACCTGACCTGTCGGTGACCCTTGAGTTGGCCACCACTGTCCTATACATTCTCTTCATTATAGACTGTACTTGGTTTTAAGTAATTGGCCTTGCCCAAATGTTATGTGATTTAGAGGCGACATCTTCTCTAAAACAAGAAAAGAATGGTTTTCCATACAATCCTGCACCCCCCTCCTAAACTTCCTGTGCCTTTTCTAAGCAAGTCTCTCGCTAAATCTCTGTGCCCCTGGATAGAAGAACTTCACACACAGAATCATGTGGAGCTTTTAATTCCATGTCACTACTCTCCTTTGGCCAGGGAGCCGATAAAAAGTGAGGAGGAGAAAAGATCATTTATGGGAGGAAAATGGCAACCAAACGGTCTTCCTGATATATTGCCAGTCCTTATTTAATTGTATAAATCTGTGCGTTTTGACATTTTGTTTTGGAAAACCTTCAGTCATACTTGTCCTTTTTATATGGGGTGTTTAGCTACATTGATTTTGGGTTGCTTTATGTTGCAATAGTACATGTAACCCATGTGTAACGTATTGTGCTGTAATATTCAGTATATTGTTACCCCCTCTTTAGGCTAGTGTGTTGGCTTCCAGCTCATCGGCTGCTGCTACTCTTTCACTGGCCAACTCTGATGTCTCATTGTTAAACTATCAGTCGGCGCTTTACCCACAGTCTGGAGCTCAAGTTGGTGGAGTTTCTCAGCAGAGTGTCTCTCTGCAGCCTGGAACAGCCCAGCTCTGCGCCCAAACAGATCCATTCCAGCAGACCTTCATCGTATGCCCTCCAGCTTTTCAAGGTAAGCGGTCTTAAGCCTCTTTGTGACCCTATCCCTTCCCTATACTTAAAGCTACAGGCAGGATAAATGACTGCTTACTACCAGTTTCTCACTTTCTAAAATGGAGACCTAAATGTTACAACTGAACAGGCGAGCTGTTTGCATCTATTCATTTACAACCACCTCTTCTCAAACTGCAAAGCTCCTGCTTTGAGGTAGGACTCGCCTTTATGGTAATTATTGATTAGAAGAAAGTGGGTACACAAAGTGCACCAAATCATCTTAAGATCATGCTTTGCAGGTTCTGGCTTCTTTCATTTTATTTCTTCAAGACCTGGTTGCATTGGTCGGTTTGAAGTGTATACAAAAACTTTTCACCATGATAAATTGCAGCATGGTTATTTTTAGCATGGACAAAAAAAAGGTGTTCTTTAACTTAACCCCTTCACTGCCAGAGAAAGTTGAATATTTGCAGTGATAAAAATAATTGGCACAAATTATTTAAACGGTATCAAAATGAAGGTAATATCACTGGAATTTTTTGGTGAAAAAAAACTAAAATACAACCCTAAAAACACAGAAAGAGCTACTTGCCAAGACAAGTATAGTAGTACTTGCTGAAAGTAGCTGGCTAGCTTGGAAATTCTAAGAAACCAACTTCATCCCTCCCCCTCCCCCCTTTTTCAGCCCCACACCCTTTTTCAGCCCCACACCCTTTTTCAGCTTCCTCTTATCTCTTCCCCTTTCCATCACTTCCCTTTTAATACCTTCTGATGTCCCCAATTCTTTCCGCCTCTCTCCCCTTCTCCAGCATTCTTACTTTCTCCTCACGTGGCAAGAGGTCCCTCTCTTTCTTCTTTCTCTGCTTTTTGTGTAAACTTTATAGCTATCTGACTCTCCTTATCTGCAACCAACCAGGCTATGTGCATTATGATGTCACGTGCCAGATACATAGACTACCAGATACAACACATGGAACCCAGTGTTCCTAGCATCACCCCTTTTGGAGTGTTCGAGAGAATTCAAACAATGAAAGTTCACATTCTTTATGTAACATAAAGTAATCTTTCCGAGTTTGGTTGTTCTAGGTCTTCTAGTTTGGGTTTGCATAATGAGATACACAGACAAATATTCTGAACATAAACTATGGGCCAAATATCCCAAAACACCACTCTAAGATGTGTGTAGAGGTACATTTAATGAAGACCGATTTAGGGTGAAATTATATCTTGGCTTTGAAGTCTGTTCCTTTATCCAGACAAAACATACAAACAACATAACAAACCCCTATCCCTTTGTAAGGGTTAACTTACTTTCCCAGACCCTATCTACAGAACTGGAGGGATATTCCCATTACCAGCCTATCACTCCAAACTCAGCACAGCCTTTGTACTCAACACAGTGTCTCTGTGCAGGCTTCTCTGCTCTCCTTTTGTCAGCCCAAATATGAGCTAAGGAAATCCATCTCCTGTGTCTCACATGAGGCTTTTTACAGAGCTCTCCTTAGTCCAGGTGAGGACTAGCTAATGGAGTGGCTACAATTAACTATCGCTCTGCTGGATTCTCAGAGCCCTGAGTCTGCTTTATTTAAACGGGCCGCTATTGCCGTGCACTCACAGGCCCCATATGAAAGTGGAAAAATTATAGCATATATACGGAGATGTTCGTACCTTGAAATAGGTGTATATATAAAATAGACCATAGGAAGCCTAGAGGAAATATTCTTTTGCTCTCCCAAGGAGAGAAAAAGGAAATGAAACAGAATTCCTTTAAAGGTTTGACTATCCTCGCACATACGTGTGAAGCAGACTATCTGGAGGAAGTAGTGTGGGCAGTGGGGTAGTGAGAGTTGTCTTAAGTGGTTCATGGTCCTTACTTCCACTACAGGCTTGGAATCGATCAGAGATATGGAACAACAAGTCTAGACACAGCATGTCTGCTACCGGTAGATACACTTTTCACTGAATGGCATAAACAAACGGACTGCGATATGAAGCGTTTCCTTGAAAAGGATTGTGAAGCTCTGTAACCATATATTATTTATTTATTTATTTATAAAATATTTTACCAGGAAGTAATACATTGAGAGTTACCTCTCGTTTTCAAGTATGTCCTGGGCACAGAGTAAAACAAAATAATACATGGTTACAAATACAGTTACATAAATGAACAAGGTATACATTATATACAAGACATTGCGTGCACAGTTAAAGAAAATATATATTATGAGCGTATGAAACAGTTACAGACCAGATTAAAGTGTGAGACAGCCTTAGAGTTGAAAGAACTTAAGCTGGTGGTGGATATGAGAGTCTCTGGTAGGTTGTTCCAGTTTTGGGGTGCACGGAAGGAGAAGGAGGAACGTCCGGATACTTTGTTGAGTCTTGGGACCATGAATAGTCTTTTGGAGTCTGATCTCCGGTGATACTGCACCGACACACTTTATTCGAGCAAATACCCAGTATGTACCTGGCAGATACCTGGAATGCGCCGCTCCTCACCTCTGACAAGCCCCGTTGCGTTTGCCTTCCCAGCCTGGGTTCATGCCTGGCTGACGGGAGGCTGATCTGTTAAATGATAATGATTAGGATTTAATAGGCTGCAATGCTTCGCGTGTCTACCAGATGGCATAAATTCATGAATTGTAATGCAGTATATATATATACTGTGCAGTATTGCACCCAGCAGGAATAAAATGCTTCAATCCCTGCCTGGAAAATACCTCAATGCACTCGGGCAGAAAACAGTCACAAACCTCAATACACCCGGGTATACCCGAATTCGTGGGACTAGCCGAGCTCGAATAAAGTGTGTCGCCAGTGTAGGTGCTGCATGTGGTAGGGATGAGGAGCTTGTTCAGGTAGCTGGGTAGCTTGCCCAGAAAGTATTTGAGGGTGAGACAGGAAAGGTATATACAGCTTCTATTTGCAGCATGGATATGCTGACTATTGATTGATCTGATTTACCATGTATCCTAAAATCATACTAGGCGGTATGAACAATTGGTCCGCTGTTTGAAGTGTTCCCTTGATAAGTAGTTCAAGCCTGGTATTTACAAACACGGTTAATTTGCAGCATGGATATGACTACTACTGAGTTTGACCTGATATATAAATTAGTTTCAAGCTTTAACATCGGTTGTTTCCTATGGTAACATATATACACTGACTACCAATCATAGTTTATCTTTAACTGTGTATGTTGCCTCCATTTATGACTGTAATATTTGCAGAGAAGCTTTTTAGGTTGGGTTTTGAGACCCAATAGTAACCCTGTTATAACTTTGTGATTAATGCTTTCTACCAGCGGTAATCACAGTGCTGATGATACTACCCGTGATAATTACATCTAGTCCTGTGACCGCTGTTTCGACTTTTAGAGGCAGGCATGTGATTTAGTAGGCACATCTTATATTTATTCCCACTTTTAGTTGGTTATTACCAAGGATAATTGGACTATAGTACTGGCACCATTTAATGAGCAAGATAATATTTCCTCTAGGCTCTCTGTGGTATATTTTATGCATACACCTATTTCAAGGTATGAGCATCTCAGTATATATGTTATCATGTTTACACTTTCAAATGGAGCCTGAGTGCACTGCAATAGGGTTGTTGTTTTTTAAACACGCTTTCTTGGATCTGGCTTTGTTCTTATTATACGACCCTCAAGTCGAATACAGCTCCAAATGAAAGACTTTCCTCTGGTTTTTGACATTGTTTCCAAAACGAATAAGTGCATGGACAATCTCAGGGCATGAAACAAGACCAAAAAAAGTGAATAGTGCAATATGTTGAAACATAAAAAAAAACAATCGCCAATACATTCCAAGTGTAGTTGGCAATAGTGTCTTTCCAAGGGTGAGTATAATCCTTGTGTGTAGGTGATTCTGGTAGATGTTATCCTCCAAGATCACCTCAAATAAGCAAGATAGAGATACTGTAGACACATAGTGCAAAATATATATGCAGCGTCTAAAACAAAGGATGAATTTTGTTTCAAATGTCATATCGGTTGGCCAGAGTGGCGTATGTACCGTGTATGTCTCTTCTTTCAAGCAGCTGGGCTTCAAGCAACCACCAAGCATTCCGGGTTTCCTGTTAGGATGGACAGTAGTGTTCCCATTGTGCCCCAAGCTCCCGCTGCCCAGCCCCTTCAGATCCAATCAGGAGTCCTGACACAGGTAATCCACTGGGAGAATATGTGGGCTGAAACGTTGTTCAGGTTTATTAGCAGGTGCAATCACCTTGTGGAAGTCTGTTTTTAGCAAGTGGTTGGAGGGCAAACATATATAGAAATAATTTTTTTTGTAACCCCTTGGATGCAAGGGGGACACTCAAGCGGTCAAAATGTTACTAAGAAGTATATTTCGTGATGCAGATGTCATTTGGAAGTATGTTCGTGGACAATCGTGGCAGTGGGGTTTTATATATCCTAAAATGTTTTTTTGTATTGATATTTTTTACTTAACCTTCTTTGTCATGTACGTATACAAATATTTAGGCCCTTCTGGCAATGTATTTTAGTTTACAGCTTCTTGTAATACTGAAGGGCAGCAGGTCTCCCCCCCCCCCCCCCTTCACCCATATATAAAAGTTAAGGCATAGATGGATTCATGGATTCATCAGACATGGAAGAAAAACTATACTATCCCTGTTCCACTATACTGTATTGATCCCCTTATTTTGCAGTTAAATGCTGTGCCACTAAATCATGATACTTTAAATGATGTCTTGTCTCCCCCACCTTCATTTTAACCTTTAAAGTTGGCTCCCACAATTTTCACTTCCGAGACCTTAAATGTTCATATATTATTACTACTTTTAGGATTTGCCCTACTTTTCAATGAATTGATCTATTGGTGTGACTGCTTAATAAGAAATTGTGTCCACAATGTATATTGGAAGCAGCTAACAACAGTAGACCTTATTCTCAAGTGGCAAAGAATTCCTGGCATGCTTTTGTTGTTGCTCTCATTGGAAAAGTGGCTGGGTGTGCCTCAAACTGACCTATAATTTAAGGAATATAAATGGATTTGGCTTTGGGCTCAAGTGTCCCTGCATACCATCACAAACCTCAAACCTAGTTACTCAGCAAACAGGCTTGCCTAAAGATGCTAACAGAGGAACCTGCTTTCACATGCATTACATGCACCTGTGTATGGCAAAGGATGAAAATAGTCTGGATGGGTGTTGTTGCTGTTGCACATTTAGGATGCTAAAATTGTGTTAACACTATACATGAATAGAGTTTGCATTGCGGTGAAACCCGCTGTAAGCTTGAGGTTATTACATAATTTTTCGAACATTTTCAGGATAAACATTCAAATTTGTGTCTTAAAGACCTGAATATTTATAAAACCATCATCTTCTTAAACACACCACTTTTATTAGTTTATTAGTTTATTTTGGTCCTATGTTTGGTTGCATCTTTAAGAATTGCAGTAAGCAATCAAACTCATCCCGATTACCGATTGCAAGTGGTAAGAAAGTTTCTTACTAGTCATCAGGTTTCGGAGATATTAAGAGGTTGTGGAAATGCCATGAACTTTCAGGGATCCTTCTATAAAAAAAACCTAGGAAACACTGGACATAATCATAATACAGCTTTCAAAAGAAACTTGATTATACATTACCATCATTTTTAGTATGCCACTAATTCCCACTGTGCAATGCGTTAAAGACAATGACGGATTAATTGTGATAACACTAGGTCATGTGGTCCTTACTCCAGCGTTCTGAGGGAGTTCTAAAGAATTCTGAGGGAGCAGTCCGCGCATTACTTCAGCATTGGTGGCGTTAAACTGTACAAATAAAGTGAACCATTTTATTTGTATTTATTTATTTGTAAGGTCTGCTCTTTCATTCCAAACAGGTTTATTTTCTGTTCACTGTTTTTTATCCTGGCACCCAGCGTAGTCACACTTCACTACTCTAAATCCTCTTTCGTTAATAGTCCCCATCTGGAAAGGTATCGTAGTTTACGCATAACTATTGGTCTCAGAAGTAATTTGGCTAAAAATACATCAGTTGGCTTTTGTTGGAGGGAAAAATGCCTGGAATAAGTGGCTTTTCATTGAGTTTATCATGGAAACATTAGCTCAGAAAACTGAGTTCTGGAAACGGAATGCATGAATCAGGCACACAGTATGCAA
>NC_134491.1:68710533-68723033 GCF_040206685.1 Ascaphus truei
CTCTCCCATTGTTTTGTTCACAAAATAATCCCTAAAATAGACACATTTTTTAAAATGTCAACAAGAATGTGCTGTGGAAGCAAACCGCTTTTGATCAATATCAAGCCTCTAATGTAAACTGTGTACACACTATTTTAATTATGAAATTCTGTATTGAGCACCTTCCGCAGTGGTTCTTTAAAAACCTTTAATCTATATATGGTCCGTTAAAAGCAATATTCAGGATTGGAAGAATCTACCAACACAAAGTTTAACACAGTCCAGCTCACGCACGCACCCTTTTCTGCACAGACAAAAACCTTCCCACAAATACAGACCCTCCCACAATGAAGAAAAAATGCAGAATCCTGGGACTTGTGATTCTACTTTCTTTCAGAGTACTAGTTTCGTCAGGTGCAGAACGGTAACTCCCAGCATTGCATGTTGCCATGTAAGATTAGTGCAGATATTCCTGCAGGAATCTGCACAGAAATGCCCATGAACAATTGCTAGTCTAATGGACATTGGTTAAGAGCCACTGCTATACAATAATTACTTATGATTTCTTATTTGATTCCTCCTCCTTTTTTTTTAACCTTGTCTTTTTAGCATATTAGCAGAAAAATATTAAAATGGTAATGATTCTGATTTCCCAGCTGTCTGGTGTTTTATCCCAAACCCATCCTTGTGCTTCTAAATGCACCTTTATGCTCCTTTATACTGTTTTTGTGAATTGGTCATGACTTAACAGCTCCTGAGAAATTGAGAAGCCCTTGTAGTGAGGCATTCCACACCGCAGCCTTTCTCATGGTACTGTTGAACCCATATATTCTTACTTAAGTACACTGTTTCACTCACCTCCTAATCTACGTTTCAGGGAAGCTGTACCCCACTAATGGTAGCAACTCTTCATCCACACGTAGCCACCATCACGCCGCAGTATGCGGTGCCATTTACCCTGAACTGCGCAGCCGGGCGGCCGGCGTTAGTTGAACAGACTGCTGCCGTACTGGTAATTTGTTTCACTTGATTGTGTACACTAACAGTCTCCTTTATATACACACATATATTTTTTTTTTCTTTTTCGTTTTCTCCTTTCTTAGAGCTTTTCAGAAGGGCATGGAAGCATGTGCTCCATCTTGTGGCTGTGTTCTTGCAACATCCTAAGCAGCTCATTCTTAATGTCTTCTTGTTTTTCTTTATTTTGTTTTAATTTTTCTTCCCAAATGATTGCCACAGTGCTGTCTGCCTCTTATGTTTCAGTCTGGCTTTCTTTAAAGCAGCAGTGCCAATGAGGGGTTAAACTGCTGTTTCGCTTCCTGCAGTACGGCTTTTCCCTTTAATCTTTCCAACCAATGAGCTTGTATCTTCTCAAGGTTTCTTTTGTTAGGTAGGGCATTAAACAGACCTTTCCAAACGGGGTTTCCCCCACTGTTAACCAAATTATAGATATCATTATCCATATTGGGTGAGCACTTTGCAATAATCCTTGCTTTTTAGTAACATTACTCCAATACAGTGGACTTCGACCGTTGTCCTTGCTGCAAATATATTAGGAAAGACAACATTTTGGTCTGCGAGCATTATTGCCTAATGTCAAAAACTTATTTAGCAGCTCATACCCCTTCTCTCCCACCTGATCAACCAGGGTGTAGTATAAAGCATTGAGGACTACACACAGTCTTAAACATCTACTGACCATCCATATGGTATTCCATCCCCTAGAAACCTTGTCTGAGAACTCTGCTCTCTGGTCCAGAACCAATTTAAGAGCCTCTACACATGCACACATATCTCTTGATTCTGCTTTTGCATGTTCATTTCTTAGGCTTTTTTCCCCTCTGGATTTGAATGTTTACCAACGCTGGCGACAGGGACTTGTTTAAAGTTGTAATGCAGTTTGTAATGATAAACTGCTGCCTTTCTGGGCAGCAACACACTACAGTATATCTGATCTTTTATGCTTTCACTCTTTGTGCATTGCATGAGTTTGGTTGGCATGGGACTCCGTGTGTGGAAGATCTCAGGTTGGCCTTACGCTTTTAACCACATGCAAACATCATACCTCAAAAACGAATGAACTCCACTCAGATTAAGTAGACACGTGGAGCAAAAGATTTAAAGGGATCCCTTTGTTTCTAATTATTATGCTGTCAACTTGATGCAACATTTAAAAGCCTCACTGTTCAGGTTCTTCATGGTATATAAAGTTTTTGATAAAGGATGTGCCTTCAGCTTAGCTTGGGTCTCCCAAAGTTATGTTTTTATTTTTAAGATAAGCATTGAACTAGGCTAAAAGTAAAGCAATCCCCATAGAGCAAAATAAGCAAAGCTGGTATTTAGCCCTGATGTACCAGTGGTGCTCTAAAGCCATTTAGTACTGTTCCATAACCTCACAAAGGAATACAGTAGTACTCAATTGTACTATACATATAGTTTGTTTAGTCTTGGCAGAGCCGAAGTAGGACTGTTCTAGCTAAATCCCTGCTTTGTTCTATCTCTCTTTCCATTGCTACAGTACATATTGCAAATAGACTCTCTTGTGGTCTGCTTCTTGATGGCTAGATGCTGGGGCGGCACATTAAATCGCTTCTTTGCATGTAGAAGTGAGTCGTAGTTGTTTACACGCATTGCGTGTTGTAAGGTTAACCCCCCTGTCTGCTCGAGGAGCAAAGCATTAAGGGCTCTTTTGTCAACAGCTGGGTTAATCCTAGTTATTTTTTCTAATCAATGGTTTCAGCAGTTACAGGCCTTTAACACGAAAGCAACCCCTCCCTCCACCCAGCCTTTAACGTTCACGTAATCGGTGAAAGAGCTTGCACTGTCCTCTCAATGATATTGCTTTCCCACAGATGCTGTTCTTAGACTTTTCCAATTGCACTTGTTAGTTGAAATTAAAGGTGAGCTCATCTTAGGTTCTCTGAGATTCAAAATTTTAGCATTGCTAATAGGTTGTATTTTCAAGTCTGTGCTGAAAAAAGTGAACTCAACATTTATACAGTTGGAGGGGTCATGCTAGACTTTGTGGCAATACTATTTTAACATTCTCCTGTACCTAGAGCTGTGGTTATATAAAAAAGTACAGTAGCATACGTATTTTGCCATTTGAAGTTAAGCTGAAGGGTGTAAATTATTTGACTATCATGAGGTAGCTTAATTTTCTTTTAAACACCTTGAGTTCCTCCATAGTTGCTCATGACAAAATAATATACAGTACTTTAATCTGTATGTCCATATTTATTGTTCATTCCTTTGTCCCAGCATTGAACATCTATACCTACTGCCCACACTGCTGTCTGGTGTGTTTGACTTAACATTACAAGCTCGGTTTAAATCCACTACTCAAGGAGGGCACACCAGACTTATAGAAAAAATATATATATATATTTTCAATGTTTCGGTGCAGTTACAATCCCTTTAAGTCCAGCCATGGAAGTTAACCGTCAAAGGGAAGTTTAATTTACATGAGATTTGATTGAGCTCGGTCCAGAACTCGTCTGTTAAATTACTGTGTTACACTGTGATACAGCCTATAATAAGCATTAATCAAATGTTGTAATTATTAGCATGGCCCTCCTATCATTACTTGATCATTACTGTAGGTCTCCCCTATCATTACTAACTTAGTGTTTGTACATACAAGACTCCTTTAAGCTGTAACATTAAAGCTGTTCGCTTCGTAGGCAGCCCCTCATACAGCAATCTGTTATTTACGACTGCAGTAAAAAGAATCCGAAAATAAGATTTGTACAAGATAGAATTCCTCTGCTCAGAATTAGACGAACAAATCAACGTTAAAACACTGATTAATCACGTATGCAGAAGGAGCAGGAATAAAATAAATTGCAGACGCTGCTTGTTTGAGGTGGAATGTAGCACCTTGTCCCCTTGTATAATGCATATCTCATTACACGTCTGGCCTCCCACAGCACTATCGCTAAATATTGTATAATGCTGCACCCCTCCTCCAAAAATAAAGGATTTTTTTTTTGCCTTCTACAAACCAGGGTTACCCCCCGAACAGCTCCACTTCAAGCTCCTGTGATCCCCATGATTGCCTAGATATCACTTGTTTTACTTTTGCCAGTACTTACAGGGAAAAGAAAAAGATGGCTGCGAGGTAGCTCATTCAAAGCTGCAATGTCATTTTACAATGATGTCACGGCTTTCTATTGGCTTCCACAGTAAGGCTTATATTGTTAACCCCGAACACGAATTTTGGTAAGGAAATTACATTAAAAATCTGAGGGGGGTGAAGGAAGGGGCAAGAATTTGCCTGAACTGTAAACATTGTGTGCTACCTATACTGTCCTCTAACCCTCAGTAACAGCCAATTAGGAACTTTCCCCATATACAGTATATGGACTTGTTTTTTGTTTTTTTTTGTAGAGTATTATAAGGCATTGGGAGCAAGCTGTTCTAATAGAATATTTTCTCTCCGTCTTCAATACAAAAAAAATGATTTAGCTAGTTGAAAGGGCAGTTACTCCATGTTTCAACAGACTTATTCTGAGGGAGATTCTTCCAAAGTGGGGCAATTCACCTTTAAATGTAAAAGACCGGTTAATACAGAATCCAGACTTTCCTTCTCGCTAGTAATCTAACTGCGGCTCACCTTTAGTTTTAAAGTCCGCTTGACAGCAGATTAGACTCCCTTTAGTGCTTTGCCTAATTTTGCATTAGTCCATTGCTAAGCTTTGCATATTTTTGTCCTTCCTTTGTCAAAACAGTTCGTCGCTTGGAACGCCAGATCTCATCACGTTTGGGATGTCAGTTCTTGCTCTGTATTAAACTATATGCTTCGTCTTGTGCAGGTGTTGGCTTTTTGGAAAAACGCATGGTGTGTTTTTTTTGTTTTTTTTTTAACATTTAACTTTTTTTATTTTTATACTGTTTGCATTTTTTCTGCTTGAAGGCTTCTTGCCAGGACCAGTGTTCATAAGAAGTGGGTCTGTAACTTGCAGAAATACATTTTACATTTTCTAACGGGCTTGTTTAAACCAAAAATTCCTATGGAATGGGTGTTTTATACTGCAGAATTCCTTATTCACCAAACAAGTCTGATCTCTGCTTGTATATGAGAAAATAATTGTAATCTGACAAGCATCATACCCAGCAGGTAATAAATTAAACTGGAATGTCATACATATGCCATAGAGAAGGGAAACTGTTTTTTAATACATCACATGGTTCATCAAAACATATTCAAGCTACTGGATATTGTTATAAGGTTAAGTGAAATCAGTACTACAAATCTTATATTCTAAGCTGTGATGGAGGGAACCATACACAGCTGTAATATCAAGTATAGCAAGTAGTCATACTTTATTACATCTGCATGCACCTGTGTAGAAATCAGTGCTGATCACACTAATGTCCAATTCCATTTCTCTGCACAACAGTAGAAATGTATTCCCTGACATTACTCCATTAGGTTCACTAGGCAGAATGGAGTATAGAGGGTTTGTTGGTCCTAACTAGACTCCACTTTCCTCCCACACCTTGCAAGAGAATGTAGCAGCACACTGATTTCAGGGGGTTCTAGGTAAGCGCCTTTATATGCATTTTGTTCAGGTGCTGGGGCTATTGAACTTGAATTATTCCTGTGACAAGAAATGTTGTTTTTTAAGTAGCTTCTGTGTGGTTTCTGTGTAAGACTTTAATCAAATCAGATCCCAATTTACGCAAGTGATACTAAGCAGTCTCTGCCCTGTCTGTATGTAGTGCATCACATTTTAAATGTTTTCTTAGCACAGTTATGGCATTGGCTGTATCACCCAAACAATTTTCAAGTTTGACTAAGCACTCGAATAAAAAGCAATGATCTCATACATTTAATGAGAAGATTAGACTGTTGGTAGCGCAATTGCAGCCCTTGGTAATGAGCTCATAGCAATACCGAATGCAGTCACGTAATTGCTTAATTGTGCCACTCGGCAACTATTTCATTGAAAGTGTTTTTCCAGTCTTAAACTCCCTAACGTTGTAAAAAGTTTGCTTTTGGTTATATTAACCTCTTCCCTGCCAAAAGGTTGTTAGCCATTTACTGGAGTGTATACATTATGTATCGCTGTAGCCATCACCACACACTACATACTGTTGTCTATGAACGGTTCACATCTTTTGCAGTGTCTTTAGTGTAAATCATTTTTGCATCACCAACCACACTAGTGATATCTGTAATGCTTTGGGAAAACAAATTGTTCTTAAACTATTTATCCTTTTTGCTAGAAGGGCCTTAAAAACTTTTCTTGAACATAAAACGATCTGAGAACCTGTAGTACATTTTATAACATAATGCAACTTTTGCATCAAAATGAGGACAAAGCTCATTCTGCAGTACAATACCCCAGGTCCTTGGATATTAAAACAAAGTAGGGAATTAATTCAAGACTTTATTCCCATGTTAATCTTCTACGAGAGATCTGCTACATCCATTGCGGTTGCCAACCTGACCTCTATCTCTGCAAGATAACAGTCCACTGACTTGGGATTTTTGAGTGGACCTGATTAGTTTCCTAAGCTTGGTTAAGAAAAGAGTTGTTTTGTTTTTCCCCTCCCTGCTTTGTTTTCCAGCAGGCATGGCCTGGTGGAACACAGCAAATATTACTGCCATCCACATGGCAGCAGCTTCCTGGGGTGGCCCTTCACAACTCTGTCCAGCCCACCGCTGTGATTCCAGAGACCATTGGTACCAATCAACACCTCACCGACTGGAGGTGAGTCATAAACACCGGAGTAGTATCAATTCTATATATATGATAGAGGACTATGTGTACTAAACAAAGCCAAGCCATTTTATTTGTGTTGTAAACCTACACTATATTCCTTTATAGTTCAGCATGTTCAGGTATTGGACTTTCGTTTCTTGCCAGGTGCATCAGAAATATGTATTGTTTTATAGTCTGTTGCCTGTTTTATGTACATTATTTTTCTTCCAACAGAAATGCACATTCCCACGGGAACCAGTATAGCACATTGATGCAGCAGCCGTCATTACTGACGAATCACGTGACACTAGCTGCGGCCCAGCCTCTAAATGTGGGGGTTGCTCATGTTGTTCGTCAGCAACAGAACGGCAACATGCAGGCAAAGAAGAACAAGCATCAAACACAGACCAATGCAAAGTAAGGACTGCTTTAAGGAAGGGTATCATCAACAGCAGTATATTCACTTTGCAAAAAACTCTGTTGTGGCTCTAAAGTTAGGGCACGTAATGCATGAAGACGTTTTGCTTTCTCCTCAAAACGAATCATTAATACTTAGACATTATATGAATTTATCGCAGTTTTTTTTATCTAGTATTACATTATGGTTAATATGATCAATAGTTAACCATTCAAGTTGTCCTTTTTGTAGTCTGACTGCTTTAATTTAAGTGACTTGACTCCCCCGCCCCTTGATGAACCTATAGTGAGATGTCGCTTGAATCTGATCCTTGAATTCTAAAGTAATCCCATGGGGATTAGTATCTCCAGGTATCAACAAAGCCTTGGTTGCTCAATTGCTTGCACGTCTGATTGTGTTCACCACTAAGGGTATAAGTTATTGTAGAATGTGTAATTTTACTCGCATGTAGGGATAATGGTAGGCTAGGGTCTACCTTCAGTTTCTATGTAAGGCATTGGAAAGCTGTAATCCCTCCAAAATAAGTACAGCACCATGTTTGTATAGTCTTGGCACGCTTCCTGTGATTAGAAAAGCTATGTCTTCATACAGTGTACAGTTAACAGTATTCAGTATCTTGTACCTATGGATCCAGAGGTAACCTTGGTGTAGCATCTAGCCAATCACTAAAACATGTCATGGGGAATGTTGCATTGTGTAAATGAACATTTGCCTGGAAAGCAAGGCTCAGATTTACTGTAAAGTTATGGTTATCGTAATTGTAGACCCGTATTTTAAATATTTGGAGATTTGTACCTCTATGAAATGAAATACTGCAACAAGGATTATCACACAGTTGTAATCGTTTTATAGTATTAGTCGTCTGCTATTCATTGACTATATTCAACACTTTTTCTGCATCTGAAGTAAGTGGAAAATTTGTAAGAAATAGAGCATAAATAGTTTTATGTACACAAATATTGTTATCTCCCAAAACTTGTCACATACAAAGCTCAGTTTATTATTTTTGCACAGCTCAGAAATATTTCTGTCTTGGTAATATTCCCCCATCGGGTAACCACTGATGAATTGGAAAAGTATATTGCATCTAGTTGTGGGGTAACTTCCAAGGAAAATGCACTAAAAATGCTTCACAGGTGGCACATACTGTAGGATGTACATAAATGCCCCACCGGAGTAGTTTAGGGCCTGTGTCAGCCAGGCACAATAGTCCATATTTATTTCTAAAATGTTTTACAAGGAAGTAACCTCTCCTGTATGTATGTCCTGGGCATCGAGTTATGATGACAAATAATACATGGTTACAAATACATAGTTACATAAGTGAACAGGGTATACATTATATACAAGACATTGCATGCACAGTTAAAGATAATATATATTATAGGTGTATGTAACAGTTACAGACCATATTAAAATGTGAGACCGCTTTAGTTTTGAAAGAACTTAGATTGGTGGTGGCTGTGAGTCTCCGGTAGATTGTTACAGTTTTTTGGGATGCACGGTAAGAGGAGGAGGAGCGGCCGGATACTTTGCTGAACCTTGGGACCATGAACAGTCTTTTGGAGTCAGATCTCAGATGATAAGTGCTGCATGTGGTAGGGGTGAGGAGCTTGTTCAGGTTGACGGGTAGCTTGCCCAGAAAGTATTTGAAGGCAAGACAGGAGAGATGAACTTTGCGCCTAGACTCAAGTAATGACCAATCTAGTTCTTTGAGCAATTCGCAGTGATGTGTGTTGTAGTTGCATTGGAGAACAAAAAGGCATATTGAATTGTAGAGGGTATCAAGTTTGCTCAGGTGTGTTTGGGGTGCCAAGCCGTATACTATGTCCCCATTGTCGTTAATTAGCATTAGCATCTACTGTGCGATACGCTTTCTGACCGGCAAACTTAGGGAGGATTTGTTCCTGTAAAGTACACCTACTTTGGCATGCATAGGTTTTGGATGTCAGGGTATCAATGTGCATCGCAAATGTTAAATGGGAGTCAAACCATACGCCCAAGTATTTAAAACTAGTAACAGGAGTTAGGGTGGTAATAGCTTTGGTTCTGATCTGGAGCTCAGTTATTGGAAGCTTTCAAAATGTAGCCTTGGTCCCAAATACCATTGTTAGTCTTGTCAGTGTTTAAAAACAGTTTATTTATTATTTTTTTTTTTAAGGAAATTTAATTTTCCCCAAATACCATTGTTAGTCTTGTCAGTGTTTAAAAACAGTTTATTTATTATTATTTTTTTTAAGGAAATTTAATTTTCAAGTCTCAAAGTCAGATTGAAGTATGTGTGTTCAAGGTCGGAGAGGCTAGGGCTGTGCATATAAGATTTTGTGGTCTGCATACATGTGTATTAAAGCTCCTTTACAAGCTGTAGGAAGATCATTGAACACCGAGAAGAGTAGGGGCCCCAGAACAAAGCCTTGCGGGACACCACAGGTGATATCCAAGGGGTTGGAGTTAGAGCCTGAGATGAACACATGTTGGGATCTACCTGATAGGTAGGAATGAAACCAGTTTTAAGCATGCTTCCGTATTCCAGAGCACTGGGGTTTGTTAAGCAAGATAACATGATCAACAGTATCAAAAGCCTTTGCAAAATCTTGGAATATTGCACCAGTGAGTTGTCCCAGTTCCATTCCACACTGGATCTCATTGCAAACTTTTAGCAGGGTAGTTACCGTGGAGTGTTTGGGGCGAAATCCAGATTGCAATTGGCTAGGGAAATTTGTCTTGGTATAGTAATCGCTTTATTGGGAGTGAACACATTTTTCCATGACTTTGGATAATATTGGGAGAAGAGAGCTTGGCCTGTAGTTTGAGACAGTGTTTTTATCCCCACTTTTGAAGATTGGGACAACTCTGGCAGTTTTCCAGGTCTTAGAGATATGGCCTGCAGACAGAATAGAGTTGACTAAGGAAGCAATTGGTTTAGCAATGGCTGGGGCACCAAGTCTTAGGAACTTAGATTTCAGTAAGTCAGGTCCACATTGGCTGTGTAGTTTTAAATTGAGGAGCGCTTGGGTAATCTCCTTCAGATACTGGGACAAATTGACAATTGTGAGCAGTGTTGGGAGAGGGTGGGGCTATAGGGTTACACTCAATATGAGGTTCATGTTTGTGGTTTGGGTTGCGTTTCGCTAATAAGTTAGTGGCACACCCCACAAAGTAATCATTGAATGCATTTGCAATGTCAGTGGGGTTTGTCAGACTAAAATCCTCCTTAGTGATATTACTTGGTTGTTGATGGTTAGGAGGCTGAAATATATTGTGGATAACCTTCCAGAAGTTAGCTGGGTTTGATGTATTGTGGTGGAGATTGTCAGAGTAATATTGTGCTTTTGCATGCCTTGTTTGCCTTGTGTACATATTCCGCAGGCATCTGTAGTTAAGATCCTTGGTAGTGCTAGTTATTTTGTTGCTTTTCCACAAGGCATCCCTGAAATGGTAGAATGCTATAAGGTCAGTTGTAACCCACGGAAGGTGGGCCTCCGTACTCTTATTCTGCGTATTGGGGCATGTTTATCACAGAGTTTTAAGAACTCGGATTGGAAATAGTAGAGAGCGGGGTCGGGAATTAAATCGATTCTGTGCCATGGGCCGTTGGTAAGGTCAGCCATAAACTGTTGTGAGTTAAAGTTTCTAAATGTTCTAGTGATGAGAACTTTAGGGCTTGATTGGGGTGCTTTAATTTTCCTTGCACAGTACACTATTGCATGGTCACTGAAAATGTCAGGAAGGATGCCAAATGATTGGATTCTGATGGGATTTGAGGAGAGAATCCAGTCTAGCAAGGAATGGTTGTGAGATTTCAGGTTTGTCCGTGTGGGTTGGGAAATTAGTTGCGTAAGGTTAAGTGACTTGAGTTGTACCTGGATATTGTGGTTTATAGGGTCGAGTCAATTGTAGTTGAAATCCCAAGAACTAGCAGCTCACTCTTCTCATTCAGAGATGAGATGGAGCCAAGAAACTGGGTGATATCAGTCAAGGATTGTAGAGGTGAATTAGGGGAGCGGTATATTCCAGCAATCAGGACAAGTTTAGAAAAGGGGTAGGCAGATTTTGCCAACTGGGATTTCAAAAGAGGGGGGGCAATTTAACAGTGTTAATTGTAAGGTGTCATCAATAATAAATAACACACCTCCTCTCTTTGACCTATCTTTCCTAGAAATGGAGTATCCCTGAATGGTGATATTTGCATCAAGGGGGGGAGGGGGGCAGTTGTGTGCAATCTGTTGGGAGAGGCTGCCGTAAATAAGTTGTACAGGGGTGGTTATGAGTACAGGCTGACAAGCATAGGATCATAGTGCGGACAGATAAGCTCACCGTTTGTTGTCTTGTGTAGAAGATGCAGTCCCCAGTCCACCTCTAGTCAAACTATAGTCTAACTATATATTCTAACTTAAAGATGATCACTTAAGATGCATAATTTTAGATGCAAATGCTACCCAGCAAATGATTTCCCTTAAATTGGTGTTACATTTATACATCTAAGCAGTCACATGACCCCCCCCTCCCCCCCCAATAAATCTGCCTGTTGGACGCTTAGCCGCACACATAACAAAACAACTTTTGCTATCCAGAACATACCAGAGATCAATAATAAAGGCTGGGTGGAGTATTTCTTTTTAAAACGGGGGTACAGATCAATCATTAGGTTAAAACATACCAGATATTAATAATAATGACTGGGTGGGAGTGTCATAAAATATTCTGAGGGTAGCATTTTCTGCCCTACATGTTACAATCCCAGCATCCAGGCCCATGAGTAGCCCTGTTACATAAACCTGCTCTGGAACTCTTGTGTGCTGCCCAAAAACTAATTGCGCAAGTGACTCTTGCCACTAGATGCAGTATTACAGCAAACTGGAAGCAGATTGAACCTCCTCGTTTGGGCCACTTTACTAAACCTATTTGGGAACTAATGGTCTGGAAAGTTTGACAAGCTTCTTATCAGGTGTTAAAGCTTTTAAAAAGTTTGGGAGCCTTGGATTGCAGCCATGGGTAATCCAGGAGGCAACAGAGTAAGAGTCAATACCAGACTAAAGCCCAGGCAAAAAGTATAAACGGTCTACCAGCAAGCCTCTATAGGGTCACCTTAAGGTCTAAGGCTTAATAAGGGCAATAAGTACTTTCTTTAACTTTTTTTAAAATTAATTTTAAAATGTACTTGACTTGTTTCATACTTGTGTAGGACACTCACTGCTTTGGATATCATCCCTTCACAAGTGTACTCGTTGGTGGGAAGCAGCCCTCTTCATGCCGCCTCTTCATACAATGCACTTCTTCCAATCCAAGAGCAGCGCCAGCCCATCGTAATCCCAGATACCCCTAGCCCTCCTGTGAGTGTTATTACCATTCGCAGTGATACAGATGAAGAAGAAGACAGCAAGTATAAACCA
>NC_134491.1:69070452-69247952 GCF_040206685.1 Ascaphus truei
GCAGAGGCTTGAGTTACGAGGAGCCATCTTTCCAGGACTCTTACACGTGTATAAGGAATATTACCAGCCTTGGACATTTGTTGGGACACTGATCCTACTACTGCAAGATCGGGACTGCCCCAGGATACTGCAGAAACAAACCGGATGGTGGTGATTATATCACACAATGCTTGATTTTACTGCTTTTTTGTAAGCGCATTTCTTAACCCCTTCCTTCCCTTCCCCTCATTAAATTGACTATTTTACGCTATGGGTGTGCGCTCTCTCTTCCCTTTGTTTCTATAGATGCCCTGTGGACGTGGTTTGTCCATTTGGAGAGCAGCAGGAGACCCTTCATACCAGAATCAACATCATCATTGGACTATCTGAGGACTGGTTATCACACTCTCTTTTTTCCCCTTTTCATTTTTATATTCTGCTTATTATATCATTTGTGTATGGTTATAGGTCTAATCATCTATTATCCTCACTATTTAAGTGTGTAGATATATTTTTATTATTTATCACAGTTGGTATATTGGATATTATATATATTTTATTATTGGCCTATTCAACCAAAGCACAGGCGCTGCTTTTCCCCCCTTTTTATATATATATATATATATATATATATATATATATATATATACATACATATATTCATATATATATACACTGGCGACACACTTTATTCGAGCTTGGCTAGTCCCACGAATTCGGGTATACCCGGGTGTATTGAGGTTTGTGACTGTTTTCTGCCCGAGTACATTGAGTTATTTTCCAAGCAGGGATTGAAGCATTTTATTCCCGCTGGCTGCAATACTGCACAGTATATATATATATACTGCATTACAATTCATGAATTTATGCCATCTGGTAGACACGCGAAGCATTGCAGCCTATTAAATCCTAATCAATATCATTTAACAGATCAGCCGCCCATCAGCCAGGCATGAACCCAGGCTGGGAAGGCAAATGCAACGGGGCTTGTCAGAGGTTAGGAGTGGCGCATTCCAGGTATCTGCCAGGTACATACCGGGTATTTGCTCGAATAAAGTGTGTCGGTGCAGTATTGTGACAAACGCCCCTCTTTTGTAGCGCTGACATCTGTCTGGGTTCTTCCCGACACAGTCTTCTAGGGTTAATTATACAACAAACAGGATCATGCAAAGTATTATATTGCTTAACTCAGGCTTCTGCCTGCTTTATTTTCATCCAAGTAAGGGACTGCAGCTTTAACATGTGTAGGCAAGAGACACTCAGACATTTTCATTCAGTGGTTCACTTATATCAGTGTCATAGCACTTCACACAGTGTCACTTCTAAGAAATAAAAACCAAATCATATAAAGAAATCCTATCCCTTTCAGGTATCTAACTACACATCAGAATCAGTCCCTAACTGCTGCTGGCCAACTAATCTGGTTCCCCAGCTTCAAACAATGCCCTCTCATTTAGGGTCACTAGATACAGCACAGTCTTTTAGCAACAGCAATAAACATTTGCTTTGTCTTATCTGTTCGTGGTGGGAACTCGGTCCCAAGTGTCCAGGCAAATCCTCTGGTACTGTGATACTTGGAGGGGCCGTCCACCCTGAAACTGGAAACAGGGGAGCAGCGATACCCCCAGCCTCCAGGCTCAAAGGAGAGAGACTGAAATGCAAACCTCTCTGTTCTAAATACCTGTGCAAGTGATTAGAAGATTAGGTGAGGGAGAACTAGACCCATTGTAATCTGTGGTCTGGATTTTCCATCCAGCAATCTGAGTTAATGTGAAGCTGTGAAATGGATCCTTTTTAACTATTCCTGCACTTTCTGACCTAAAACGGGGCAGAAAGCTGCCTAACATCTTTGGACTATGTCACAATATATATACATATATACATACATACATATATACATATATATATACATACATATATACAGTGCTTGACAAATCACCCACAAATCTACTCGCCGAACCAAAAAATCTACTCGCCACCTAGTCCCGCCCCAACCCCGCCTCTAGTCCTGCCCCTAGTCCCGCCCCCAACCCCGCCTCTAATCCCGCCCCCAGCCCCGCATTTAAAAAAAAACATAAATGAAATAAATTGAATAAATTCCTAGTAAGAACATTCGTTTTTGACATAAGTTTATTTATTGTATTACATTATACTACAATTAGTCCTTGGTGTGTGTGTGTGTCTGTATGTGTGTATGTGTGTGTATGTGTGTGTGTGTGTGCGTGCGTGCGTGCGTGCGTGCGTGCGTATAAAAATGTAAAATCAAGAAAAAAAGCCAGATGTGAATGACTAGTTCCCTGCACTCCTTAACCAGTGCCTGGACGTCCCCGCTTCACAATATTTAAAGCAGCAATCCCGCCTGGAATCTTACCTGATCCGCAGTCCATCAATGTCCAGGTACCTCATTCCCGCAATGTTATACATTGAAGTGGATGTGTTCCCTACCTGTCTTCTGGGTTAGGGAGGGTTCCGATGTCTCCTGTGTGAAGCTTGAGTCAGATCTGGAAGAAAGCAGTATAGGTTATTTCGGTGTAGTATAGGGCAGTTAAGATATACAGGGTAAATAAGATATCCAGATCCAGATTGTGAGACGGAGAGAGAGGGTGAGAGAGACGGAGAGAGAGGGTGAGAGAGACGGAGAGAAAGGGTGAGATGGAGAGAGAGGGTGAGAGAGACGGAGAGAGAGGGCGAGAGAGACGGAGGGAGGGCGAGAGAGACGGAGGGAGGGCGAGAGAGACGGAGGGAGGGCGAGAGAGACGGAGGGAGGGCGAGAGAGACAGAGGGAGGGCGAGAGAGAGGGTGAGAGACAGAGAGAGGGTGACTGTGGGGGGATGGGGTGACTGGGTGGGATGATTGGGGGTGTGGGGTGACTGGGTGGGGTGATTGGGGGTGTGGGGTGACTGGGTGGGGTGATTGGGGGTGTGGGGTGATGGGGGTGTGGGGTGACTGGGTGGGGTGATTGGGGGTGTGGGGTGACTGGGTGGGGTGATTGGGGGTGTGGGGTGACTGGGTGGGGTGATTGGGGGTGTGGGGTGACTGGGTGTGGTGATTGGGGGTGTGGGGTGACTGGGTGGGGTGACTGGGTGGGGTGATTGGGGGTGTGGGGTGACTGGGTGGGGTGATTGGGGGTGTGGGGTGACTGGGTGGGGTGATGGGGGTGTGGGGTGATTGGGGGTGTGGGGTGACTGGGTGGGGTGATTGGGGGTGTGGGGTGACTGGGTGGGGTGACTGGGTGGGGTGATTGGGGGTGTGGGGTGACTGGGTGGGGTGATTGGGGGTGTGGGGTGATTGGGGGTGTGGGGTGACTGGGTGTGGTGATTGGGGGTGTGGGGTGACTGGGTGGGGTGACTGGGTGGGGTGATTGGGGGTGTGGGGTGACTGGGTGGGGTGATTGGGGGTGTGGGGTGACTGGGTGGGGTGATGGGGGTGTGGGGTGATTGGGGGTGTGGGGTGACTGGGTGGGGTGATTGGGGGTGTGGGGTGACTGGGTGGGGTGACTGGGTGGGGTGATTGGGGGTGTGGGGTGACTGGGTGGGGTGATTGGGGGTGTGGGGTGATGGGGGTGTGGGGTGACTGGGTGGGGTGATTGGGGGTGTGGGGTGACTGGGTGGGGTGATTGGGGGTGTGGGGTGACTGGGTGGGGTGATGGGGGTGTGGGGTGATTGGGGGTGTGGGGTGACTGGGTGTGGTGATTGGGGGTGTGGGGTGACTGGGTGGGGTGACTGGGTGGGGTGATTGGGGGTGTGGGGTGACTGGGTGGGGTGATTGGGGGTGTGGGGTGATGGGGGTGTGGGGTGATTGGGGGTGTGGGGTGACTGGGTGGGGTGATTGGGGGTGTGGGGTGACTGGGTGGGGTGATTGGGGGTGTGGGGTGACTGGGTGGGGTGATTGGGGGTGTGGGGTGATTGGGGGTGTGGGGTGACTGGGTGTGGTGATTGGGGGTGTGGGGTGACTGGGTGGGGTGATTGGGGGTGTGGGGTGACTGGGTGGGGTGATTGGGGGTGTGGGGTGACTGGGTGGGGTGATGGGGGTGTGGGGTGATTGGGGGTGTGGGGTGACTGGGTGGGGTGATTGGGGGTGTGGGGTGATGGGGGTGTGGGGTGACTGGGTGGGGTGATTGGGGGTGTGGGGTGACTGGGTGGGGTGATTGGGGGTGTGGGGTGACTGGGTGGGGTGATTGGGGGTGTGGGGTGACTGGGTGTGGTGATTGGGGGTGTGGGGTGACTGGGTGGGGTGACTGGGTGGGGTGATTGGGGGTGTGGGGTGACTGGGTGGGGTGATTGGGGGTGTGGGGTGACTGGGTGGGGTGATGGGGGTGTGGGGTGATTGGGGTGTGGGGTGACTGGGTGGGGTGATTGGGGGTGTGGGGTGACTGGGTGGGGTGACTGGGTGGGGTGATTGGGGGTGTGGGGTGACTGGGTGGGGTGATTGGGGGTGTGGGGTGATTGGGGGTGTGGGGTGACTGGGTGTGGTGATTGGGGGTGTGGGGTGACTGGGTGGGGTGACTGGGTGGGTGATTGGGGGTGTGGGGTGACTGGGTGGGGTGATTGGGGGTGTGGGGTGACTGGGTGGGGTGATGGGGGTGTGGGGTGATTGGGGGTGTGGGGTGACTGGGTGGGGTGATTGGGGTGTGGGGTGACTGGGTGGGGTGACTGGGTGGGGTGATTGGGGGTGTGGGGTGACTGGGTGGGGTGATTGGGGGTGTGGGGTGATGGGGGTGTGGGGTGACTGGGTGGGGTGATTGGGGGTGTGGGGTGACTGGGTGGGGTGATTGGGGGTGTGGGGTGACTGGGTGGGGTGATGGGGGTGTGGGGTGATTGGGGGTGTGGGGTGACTGGGTGTGGTGATTGGGGGTGTGGGGTGACTGGGTGGGGTGACTGGGTGGGGTGATTGGGGGTGTGGGGTGACTGGGTGGGGTGATTGGGGGTGTGGGGTGATGGGGGTGTGGGGTGATTGGGGGTGTGGGGTGACTGGGTGGGGTGATTGGGGGTGTGGGGTGACTGGGTGGGGTGATTGGGGGTGTGGGGTGACTGGGTGGGGTGATTGGGGGTGTGGGGTGATTGGGGGTGTGGGGTGACTGGGTGTGGTGATTGGGGGTGTGGGGTGACTGGGTGGGGTGATTGGGGGTGTGGGGTGACTGGGTGGGGTGATTGGGGGTGTGGGGTGACTGGGTGGGGTGATGGGGGTGTGGGGTGATTGGGGGTGTGGGGTGACTGGGTGGGGTGATTGGGGGTGTGGGGTGACTGGGTGGGGTGACTGGGTGGGGTGATTGGGGGTGTGGGGTGACTGGGTGGGGTGATTGGGGGTGTGGGGTGACTGGGTGGGGTGACTGGGTGGGGTGATTGGGGGTGTGGGGTGACTGGGTGGGGTGATGGGGGTGTGGGGTGATTGGGGGTGTGGGGTGACTGGGTGTGGTGATTGGGGGTGTGGGGTGACTGGGTGGGGTGACTGGGTGGGGTGATTGGGGGTGTGGGGTGACTGGGTGGGGTGATTGGGGGTGTGGGGTGACTGGGTGGGGTGACTGGGTGGGGTGATTGGGGGTGTGGGGTGACTGGGTGGGGTGATTGGGGGTGTGGGGTGACTGGGTGGGGTGATGGGGGTGTGGGGTGACTGGGTGGGTGGGGTGACTGGGTGGGGTGATTGGGGGTGTGGGGTGACTGGGTGGGGTGATTGGGGGTGTGGGGTGACTGGGGGGGTGGGGTGATGGGGTGTCTGACTGGGTGGGGATTACTGACTATGACTGACTGGATGGGGGGGTGACTGACTGGGTGGGGGGGTGACTGACTGGGTGGGGGGGTGACTGACTGGGTGGGAGGGGGGGTGACTGACTGGGTGGGAGGGGGGGTGACTGACTGGGTGGGAGGGGGGGTGACTGACTGGGTGGGAGGGGGGGTGACTGACTGGGTGGGGGGGTACCTCTGGTGTCCTACACATTCTCTCTCTCTCTCATTCTCTCTCTCTCTCATTCTCTCTCTTTCTCTTTCTCTTTCTCCCATATACCTCTCTCTCTCTCCCATACACACACACACAATGTGACAGAGAAACACCCCGCTACTACCTCCCGCCCTGCGTGGGCAGCAGGAGCACCGGAGGGAGGGGGGAGAGACACCCGAGCCGCGCGGGCACCGGAGGGAGGGGGGGGAGAGCCGCACGAGCCGCGCAGGCACCGGAGGGAGGGGGGAGATACACCCGAGCTGCGTGGGCAGCGGAGGGAGGGGGGAGTGACACACAAGCCACGCGGGCACCGGAGGGAGGGGGGGGAGAGCCGCACAAGCCGCGCTAGCACCGGAGGGAGGGGGGGGGGGGGAAGAGCCGCACGAGCCGCGCAGGCACCGGAGGGAGGGGGGAGAGACACCCGAGCTGCGTGGGCAGCGGAGGGAGGGGGGAGTGACACACAAGCCACGCGGGCACCGGAGGGAGGGGGGAGTGACACACAAGCCGCGCTAGCACCGGAGGGAGGGGGGAGTGACACACAAGCCGCGCGGGCACCGGAGGGAGGGGGGAGTGACACACAAGCCGCGCGGGCACCGGAGGGAGGGGGGGGGAGAGCCGCACAAGCCGCGTGGGCAAGCGGGAGCACCGGAGGGAGGGGGGTGAAGCACCCGACCCACGCGGGCAGCGGGAGCACCGGAGGGAGGGGGGAGAAACACCAGAACAGTACAGTATATATAAATATTTATTACAGTGCATTAAATTCCCCCCCACCTCAAGCATCTGTCCACATCCTCTCCATGACCGGATCAGTGCAGGTCTTGTAAGCAGGAGGTGACACAATTATACAGGAGGATATATAGGAAGAGGAGGAGGAGCAGCAGCAGACACACGCGCGCGCACCCCCAACCCCCCCCCCCCCCCCCCCCATTACTTACCCGTGCAGAGAAGGAAGGGCGGTTTGAAGTCCTGGCAACTCCAAGCCGCGTCACAGCCAGAGGGATTTTTTTTTTTTTGCGAGCAGGGGATTTTGTTTTTGCAGAGCAGGAGAAAAGCTACTGGCCACGAGCCAATATCCGATCGCAGCTGGCGAGTTGGCGACCGGGTTTGTCGAGCACTGCATATATACATACATACATATATACATACATATATACAGTGGTTGACAATTCACCAAAAAATCTACTCGCCCCCTAGTACCAAACGTGTGCTGCTTGGGCCAATATTTACTTGCCCGGGGGTTAAATCCACTCGCCCGGGGCGAGCAAATGTATAGGTTTGTCGAACACTGCATATATATATATATATATATATATATATACATGTAGAGGTATCAGTACCGTGTTAGCCGAGCTTCAATACTCAAAAAAATAAAAAATAAATAGATGATACCGTTCTGTGGCTAACGAAATACTTTTATTTGTGCGAGCTTTCGAGATACACTGATCTCTTCTTCTGGCGATGTTACAATGAATGAAACAAAAGGTAAACTTAAAAACAGTGTCTCTTGGAATGTTATCTGTGCTGTTCCTTCCCCCGGTGTGGATGTGTTTTATGGCTAGAGGTGTTAAATGGTTACTGAAAGCAAGTGAAGAAATATATATATATACACGTCCTGGTCGGATCAGCACTCGTCAGGGTATCATCTCCTGAGGTGTATGACAAAAACAGCACACGGTACATTGAAAAAGTCAGCACTCTGAGATTTAAAAAAAACCTATTTTTTAATGTACTATATATCATTAGCCCTTGTCGCTCCACTGCTGGATGACGACCTCCCCAATGATCTTCCAGGTACAGCGGTTGCAAACATTTCTCATCCATGTTGCTCCAACACATTTTCTAATCATATATATATTTTATGTCACTGGAACAATGTGGTAGCCAAATGTTCAGCTGAATTTTATTAACCCCTTATTTCTGCAGAGCAATGCATTGAAGACCTCTTTTTGCAGGGTTGAAATGGCAGACCTCTTTTTGCAGGGTTGAAATGGTTACGTTCCAGAAAAAAGTTTTACACTCCTTTCAAAGCAAATTAACAGATGGGAAGTAGATAGTTTACTAATGGAGCTACAGTTATATTATAATGTATCAAGGCCCAGAAACATTTGCTTTTGATGCACTGCGCCATTTTATGATCCCGTTTGCATCACATTTGAGTACCATGTTACCTAAGTCTCTTCAATCATCATAGACTGTTAGCCAGAAATACATTAATGGTTTCAACAAGGTACGGGAGGGGAGCATACATCGTCATCATCTGAAGCTGGGAGACTCAGGGGAAATAAGAAGTATTTATTCACAAAAAGAATGGTGGATTTGTGTCCAGTAGAGGTGGTAGAGTTTAATACAATAAGGGAATTCTAAACTGTTTGAGATAAAACACAGGGTATCCTAAGTACATTTCCTGTGTAGGAAAATGGGCAGGCTTGGTGGGCCAAATGGTTCTTATCTGCTGTCAATTTCTCTGTTATTATGGCCTGGGCGGCTTTTTGATGCAGAATAAAATGATAATAGAGAAGCAGAATCCCATTATAATACATGTCTGGTTTGACTCCTCCCTAACTCTCTTTATTAACAAACCGCAAGCTGGAGCACATAAGGTGTAATTGAAGCAAAGTACTGTGACTCATGCAATAAGAGAAGCAAGATGAAAATGCTTCTTCTAATGAGGATGCAGCACGATACAGTGGTAGAGGCAGGCAAACATGCGTGCGGAGAACGACAGGTAGCAGGAGCGAGTGTTATATCTGTTGTAGAGGAGGGCATGCATGTGGAGTAGAGCGGTGGAGGAAAGAGAGTAATGACAGCAGCAAAGTGGGGCAGAGCCCGCCCCAGCGGCCCAAAGCGGAAGTCAGTCACAACTTCTGGTGTCTGCTGCCAGGGTAAACCCTCCTGCTCCACAGGTAGGGACTCGGGGGGGGGGGGGGAGGGGAGTGAGAGAGACTTGGCGAAAAGAAGGGGAGTGAGAGACTTGGTGAAAAGAGGGGGAGTGAGAGACTTGGTGAGGGGGGTGTGAGAGAGACTTGGCGAAAAGAGGGGGAGAGATGGTCTTTTCACTAAAGGTTCATTTAAAAAAATCGCCGGGTCATTTAAATCATCGGGTTTATTTTTAGCGTTGATATCACGGTATTCAGAAAGCCTTGATTACCGGTCATAGCAAAATTCACAAAATGGGCGATTAGCCGGTGATCTGATGAATGACCCTCTGAAAAGGCTTTACCCGGTGAGTTGTATCTCCTGCAGAGAGAGCTGCTCTGAGAGCCGTCTCTCCCTGTGCAAATCTCGCCCAAAATGTATGTGTATAAATTTTAATTTTGATAATAGTTTAGATGAGCAGGGGGTCTCCTGAGCTGAAACGCATTGGTTTCAGCCTTGGGGACCCCTTACTTCTCAAGATACAGGCCCCATTATGGGGTGCCAGTATCTCCTCTGCATTTTATTCCCACGGTCACGTGACACGGACAATTAAATGCATAGGATATACCGACACCCCATAACAGGGCCTGTATCACGGGAAGTAGGGGGTCCCTGAGGCTATCCGCTATGGTAATGAAGTTTACTGTAAATGCATTTTTATTGCACAGGATTAATGCCGGGGTCTCTGGTGCCAATATTAATGGATATTAGCTCCAGAGATTCCCGGCATCAATCCTATGCAGGAAAAATGCATTTTTTTTTTCTAAATCCCATCTCGGCCCTTCTCTGCAGGTTTCCAACACCTTTACACCAACTTTTTATGGCGTGAGGATTTTGTGATAAAATCACCATTCTAGAGTGGCGATAGGCGTTGATAGCCTACTCATTGCTACTAGAATTGCACGAGTTTATGAACATGACGAAAAGCGGCGATAAGTGGCTTATGTCTGCTGCCTTTGGGGCGATTCAGTCTTTTATCACCCACTTATCACTGCTTACTGAATAGCAGTAGGCATTTTGGGCGATAAGTGCTTGATAAGTGGCTTATGAACACTTACTGCATAGGCCCCCACAAGTGTGATACGGATTGAGTGGGCCCTTTGTTGTAGAGGCCCCGAAATTCTTGGTCTTGGTGATGCAACAAGATGGGCAAAGACATTCCATGGGGTGATATACGAGCTCCTCCTAGCTTCAGCTGAAGATTACCCCAAGACTCCAGGGGTCATAGACTCCACAGCACCAGCTGAAGGAAACCCAGATAACAGGATTCTACTGGGTTCCCTATGAGAATTTAGGTATCCACTGCATCTGGTGGATCAGCTGGCCTCTTAGGAAAGGTCTCTGGTACCACAGCTGGAAAGGTCTCTGGAACCACAGCTTCTTCAGGCTTGTTCGTACCAGTATTCACAACAGCAACACAAAAAGTATTATCTGGAACAGCAGTCTCAGGCTCTAGCATCTCCACAGTTGACACATACCAATAGATGTTCCGGGTCTCTACGTATCATCTCTAGAAGGATAAGTTAGTTCAATCAAAAACACTGTGAGGGCTGATGGTGCAGGTCCAATCTGTCCAGGTCAATGAGCTCTGCATACTGGGAGATCACATTAAGGAAGAGAAGACTGGCAATATCATTGCAGCGAGTGCTACAGTAAGATCTACCTCATCTGAGCCTCTGGCAATATGGCAACACAACACCCCCAGATAACCAACAATGGGCAAGTGGCAGCATCAAGTTCACAAGCAACTTTGATATCTGTAATAATCTCCACCAGTGGGTTCCAGATCACTTTTCGAGGGTGGTGAGTACTTTTCACGACACTTGTGAACTTGCTGGCAACAGTGGAGGACAGATTCAGGTCATTGGATCTCATGCTATCAGTGCACCTCCAGATCTATCCTGATCTATCATCAATCTCCTGACCAAGTCCATGGCAGGTAATGTCAGATTGGAGGGTGCAATACCCTGCATCAGGGCTTGATGATTCTGCTTCATATAGCCTCCAATATTTTGCTTTGATAAATATGGTGCTTTTCTATTCTTCTCCAGTTTTGCCACCATTATATTTTGAGACGTAAACCCCTATTTATGTCAAATTCAATGCATGTATTTTTGTCTATATAAAAGTGAATGCTTTATTTTATTTGAAACGTTATGTATATTGATGTTTGGTTTACATTTAATTAAAACATTTGAAGAATGTTGTGTTAATTTAATGTGCAGGATGTTGCTTTGATTTGTAGCCTTTTATTAAAATTAATGCTTTCATTTATTGAGGCTTTGAACTTGATATCGTACATTGATGTAGACATGAAAAGGTGTTGAAGAGTTTTGGGAAATAAAATTAAATGTTTTTATCTTTCATGCTGATATAATTTGTAATGTTTATTTCTGAACCTATTTATAGAATGATGTAATTACTTTTTGTCAGTAGATTGATCATACATACATATATATATATATATATATATATAATATATACATAGGAAAGGATACACGCCTTATTGGTTCAATGCACATTGAACCAGATACTCCATGATGCTAGATGTTGGGTATTCAAACAATGCAGCTCCTGCAGATGTATTACTTTCAACAGTAATGCTACCAATCTTTAAAAAAAAGTAATCTTACATATTTTAATAATAATAATCTTTTTTTTTTATATAGCGATTTTTTCCCAATAGACTCAAAGCACTTCAGTTACAAAAAGGGAAAAAGAAGAAAACATTTGTGGTTATAAGGCATATTGAGATCATAACGTTTCAGTGAACTATTACAAAATCAGCAGTACTGTTCTTCCATGTACAGGCGTCCTCGGTTATCCAGCGGAATCCGGTCTGGAAGTAGCGTTGGACAGTGAATCCGTTGTAATGTGAGTCCCATGTTAATCAGTGGCGGGGAGGGTTGGATAACGCATTCAGGCGTCAAAAAAAGGCCCTTAGGGTTGCATCGTAAAGCGTTGGATATGCCATTCGTTGTAAAGTGAAACGTTAGATAACGAGGACTACCTGTAAGGGGATGGCTCATATCAGGCATTAACAATTTCTTCAAGGTGCAGGTCTCCTCAAAGACAGATACAAAGTAGAGCTCCACTCACAAGATCATCATGAACTTCTTCATTATTGTGACAGCCAAGAAAAACAAAAGGACAGCATTTCAGGTCCCATATAGACCTTTTATCAGGTCCTGGAAGGTCCATATGGGACCTGAAACGTTGTCTTTCCGCTGTTCTTGGCTGTCACATTAAAGGAGAATTTCATTATGAACGTGTAAGTAGAGCTCTACTTTGTATCTCTGTCTTTGAGGAAAGTTGCGCCTTGAAGAAATTGTTTGTCTGTGTTGTGCTGGCTGCACAAGTAGGATTCTCTTCGCCTGAAGCTGTTTCCCCGCACTTTTGGAATTGTACTTCATATCATGCATATAATGAAATAGAATTCAGACAAGTTCTACTTCATTGGTGAAATATCAAATATGTTTAGTGCTGACAGTCCCCTTTATTGTTGTTTTTTTCTTCTTTTTTTTTAACCCTTCCACAAGGTCGAGTTTATACTCTAAAAAAATGTTGGTACCATCAAATCATTGGATGGGATGGGGTTGGGCAGAGATTAGTGAGAAGCTATAAATGGGCTGATAGTGTTTTTTTTTAAATAGTTTTATTCTCAAAAAAAATTAACAGGGTCCCTAATAATACTAAACACAAGGAATCAGGACCTATGCAACTTGGGAAGCCCCAAATATATGGGGACAACAGGTAAGGCACAAAGAGCGGTATGGGTACTACATGCAAAAAAACCTAGTCAAGGTAACAATGTATAAAGCATGGAGGGAGCCGTGCACACCAAGAAGTGATGCAATCAAATTAATGCAAAAAAAAGTCATTTTAATGACTAAGCACAGTCATAAAACATCCAACGTTTCAGTGCCAAGCACCTTCATCAGGGATGATTGAATAGGTAGAAGAATAATACTGACATTCAAAATATTATTCCATCAAAATGTATTTGGCCACTTTAAAACTTGATAGTTTATTCTGTTACTATATAAGGAAGTTACCGTCATTGTTGGAGAAGGGCTATGTTTAACAATTAGCCCTAACAAACCAAAAACGTAATATGAATTTTTATCAGAATATCCAAACCATATGTAGAAATAGGTAAAAACCATGTTTCTAGAAAAAAATAGGTGATCCCCAGACTATTCCTATTTAGGGATCCCAAAAAGCTAACAATACCTGTGATGGCCACAAAGCCACAGGGGGGTTGTTCCAATAAAGTTGCAAGGCATTACTGTGACATCACTAGATCTTCATTCATGCCGGTGCTGAGTCAGAGGGGCAGAAACGGAGGGAGAATAGCCATAACAGCACCAAAGTTTTGGTTAAACCCATATCAACTATTTGTTCACAAAATCCGCCACCATTCAATATGCTGTGAGATGTCTTGCAAATGCTGGAGAAGGTTTTAGTCCCATTCATTTGAACTCCTTTTCAACATGGGAAGACAGTTCTAGTTTGTAAGGGAAAAATAATCAGAACTTCTACATTTCAACTTGATCCTATTCACAGTTGTAAGCATTTGTAAATGTGTTCTAAAACAACAAGTCATGGCACACATATCAATATATTACAATTAGTATTAATCCCTACCTCTATGTAACTATGAAATGTGCTTTTCCTTACTATCTGATAAACTCCCTCTCTCCTCATCTTCAAACCCCTCCCGAAAATTCACCGTCAGAAGGAAGCATTTTCACATAGTGCTGTAAAATGATCACATCACACACTGAATACGCACTTGCCCTATACAATTTGCACTTCCCTGTACTCCTTCTGTCTCTGAGGGTATCACACAATGCCATATATTACAGGTGTGTATTTTATAATATCTCTGTAAAGTGATGCATACATTGGCTGGCATAACTAAAAATGCAATACAGGTACAATATTGGGAGAACAGTAACACTGGTTACATAGTTACATAGTAGAAAAGGTTGAAAAAAGACTTCCGGACATGAAGTTCAGCCTATATGGTTTATTCATGCCACACATATTGTTCATTGTGGGTAACCTTCCTACAGCCTCATTGAACATATTTGCAATAATGAAGGTTGTGTGGTTTACTTATTAGCATCTTTACATTTTTAAGCATCGTCCCCGTTCTTTTGACAGCCTCCACACTTCCAATATTACTCATATTGATGAGTCAGTCAAACCTACCAACAATTCTGCACTTAGTAATCTGTACAATTTTGATGCGTCACATGCTGCTTTGTCATCATTCTTTCCAAATGCTACTCAACTATAGGATTAATTTTAATTACCGTAGTGATCAACGCATTTGTATAATTACAATGACAACAGTACATCTTTTATGTTGATATTCTTCATGTATCAATATAGTTCTGATAAATAGAGAACTGTGCCCAGAAGTGCAGTGATCTGCTATTTTAAATATAGTCATTGTGAAAGAAGGAATTTAACATCTTAATGGATGGAGGAGTATAACAAAAAAATTAGTTTATAGGAATAGAAAGCTCCTGGTGGTGCAAGTTGTAAGGTACAGATTTGTACAGCCTCATTATTTGCTGTAATAACACACCATATCCAATTAATCAGATTTTTTAATAGCATTTTATTGGTTACAGCTAGTAACGTTTGTATGATGCCAAGGTACTGGTGGCATCAAGTAAGACAGCTGGAAGTCCCAGTGGCCTAGAAAAGCAAAGCTACAGTATGGGGCAAACAGAAAATGTACTGGGCAGTTCGGGAACAACGCAAGGCAGGGCAGGATCAGTAATGTACATAATATAGCTTGGTCAAGATTAGGACAGAGTTAAAGAAGATAGTAATAGGATAGACAGATCTGGCAAACAAAGCCAGAAACAAAGTGCAATACAAAAGGCCAGGATGAGTCATTAAAGTACATGAACGCGAGTTGCTGGAAAAGCAGGTGATGGAAACAGATTTCAGGTGAAGCAGCAAAGGACTGAATAAGAGCAGGAAAAGAGAAAACCAGGACAAATCTGTGGTAACTGGATTGAGGGATGGGGTTGCTAGGATATTAGTTCAGAGCATGTAATTTATGAGCAGGTTTTTATAGCCAGGGAGGAAGAACTCAATTAAAGCTAAGAAAGAAATGGGGAAAGAGCAGGTAGGGCCTGATGAGTAGTCCACGTAGCAGAAAGTAATTGCCTGTACGTCTGTCCTAAAGGGTCTGATATCAACCCAGTGAAAGGGGCTGTGGGGGTTATTCATTAAACTGCGATAGTGCCAAATGTTGGATAGTGAGGACTACCTGTACTCCTTGACATCTATGCAGAATTTGATACTGTGGACCATGGGATCTTAATGGAACGCCTCAAGAATTTCTGTGGACCGGGTGGCCCACTTTTCAGCTGGTTCAGTTATTTCTCACGGGCACGTCACAGAGAGTATCTTCAGGAGTATACTCCTCTGCACGAGTGCTCCCGTCATGTGAAGTGCCACATCTTCTACAGTATGTTGTTCGCAGTGTACATGCTGCCACTGGCAGCATTATATTGCAATGACATTATCAGATGGAACGGCCTGGGTAATCACTCCTATGCAGATGAAACTCAACTCTACTAGACCTTTGCACGTGGTACTAAGGACCCATTATTAGTCATCAATAGATGTTTATCTGAGCTCCTGGTGTAGATGAGTGCCAGTTGGTTCAGGTTGAATCCTAATAAGGCCGAAGTGCTTGTAGTTGATGCTCACCATCAGAAGACAACAAGACTGCAGCTAGGTCAACCAACTGGCCTTATCCTTGGGGGTTCCTAGTTGCTAAACTCAGTGTGTGGAATCTTGGTATTGTCCTTTATTGCGACTTGACCCATAAACATCAGGTGTCAGTCGTGATCAAATTTTCATTCTTCCACTTAAAGAATATAGCCAGGATTAAACACTTGATTCCCTCCCTCCCCCCTAAGGATCTTACTACGCTTGTCCATGCCGTTGTGTCCCCACGCCTAGACTGCTGCAATGCACTCTATCTAGGTATTCAGGAAGAAGAGCTGCGCCACCTGCAGCTGGTGCAGAATGCTGCGGCCAGGTTGTTAACTGACCAGACGCGTTCTTGCCACATTACACCTTTTGTCTGTTATCTGCACTGGCAGCCTGTAAAATTGTGAATTTATTTAATAAGATTGGTTTGTTGTCATTCAAATCACTATATGACCAGGTTTCCAGCTATCTGAAATAGCTTCTAGTTCCCTACACTCTAATTTGTTCACTTCTATCTGCAGATGAAGGACTCCAAGCAGTTACCAGAATCTCCTTGACTTCCTCTGGGTCCTGAGTTTTTCGCAACGCTACTCTGACTCTCTGGAACAATCTGTCTCGTACAGTTCCAGAGGCCCCCACTCTGGAAATCAATAAAACAGGCTCAAGGTCTACCTGTTTACCAACACATTTAATTAATGAATCACAAATGAACCAGCAACAAAGGAAAGGGTTCTTTACAGTAAAGGTAGTTAAAATGTGGAATTCATTACACAAGGAGACTGTGATGGCAGATACAATAGATTTGTTCAAAAAAAGGTTGGACATCTTTTTAGAAAGGAAAGGAATACAGAGATATACCAAATAAGTAAACATGGGAAGGATATTCATCCAAGGAGTAATCCGATTGCCAATATTTGGAGTAAGGAAGGAATTTATTTTTCCCCTTATGAGATATCTTTAGATAACATTTCATTGGGGTTTTTTTGTTTGCCTTCCTCTGGATCAATATACTGTAAGTACAAATATAGGATAAAGTATCTGTTGTCTAAATTTAGCATAGGCTGAAATTGATGGACGGAAGTCTTTTTTCAACCCCATCTACTATATAACTATGTAACCTATCTGGAATTTAATAACTACAGTACTGTCCCATCCTATATTGTATCTTTATTTTTTATAACCTTAAATGTTTTCTTCTTTAACTGAGCCCCTTTGGGAGAAAAGCGCTATATAAATAATAATAATTATTATTATTATTAACCCACAAATATCAGACTGGGCTCAAAAGAGCTGGAGAGGGACTTTCTGCAAAGACATAAGAGCCTGGAGTAGGAGTACTGGTACTGCTGAATCTCAGATTGACCTGCAACTGACCATAACTGACCTGTATTTGGCAGGTGGTTATTTTCGCCAGCAGCTGTATCTTCCCCAGATACGAAGCAAATGTATTTCTCTGCCACGGCTCTAAGGGAAGATTAGCTGGGATAAACTGTAAAACATATACTTACAGTATTTGTGTCCAATGAAAAATGAATGTGTTTTCCTTTTCTTTAGGTCCGCTTGAATTCATTCTTAGCAGATACTTATCAGGGATGACAGTCAGAGAAAATATTTTATAAGCACACATTACAGAGCACTGTAATAGCATTCAGAAAAAAATTGTTGCTGGTCCCTCAGGCAGCAAAAAGAGTTAAAAGTTATCTCTGCAGCATATAGCTGCTGACCTCTAATACTAGTATGTGATATTCTTTGACCCTGGATGGGCCGTGGCACCAGATCACGATCATGTGACCGCTCCGTCGCTGATGACGGAAGGGGAGGGTTCTCCTGTTCCGTTCCCCTTCCAGACAGATTGCATTCTGCGCTCCACACGAGCGGACAACATCATCTCTCCTATAAAAACGAGCAATTAGTTGATGACGTAGTTACAGCATCATGGGGCCCCTGGAGTGTCAGATCCCAGGAGTCCATAGGACACACAAAGGGTTAAGAATTACACCAATTCACTAACATACACACTGCTACACACACATTTACAGACACATTCTAAGCACCAATCCATGATACTGTATATACAATTATAACTGTAACAATATACAACTGTATACAGATTTGGGCATGCACATATAGCCTGGCCTTCGGCAGCTATAGCTAATTCTGGGCCTTTCCTCTGTCAGTCCTGTTAGAACAGGCAGTGGAAAGGTTAATTCCTCCAGTTGGTCTGTTTTGCATTTCAGCTCTGAGTATGTAGCAATATTCAGGGGCAGACCTAAGCAACATTTGAATGTGTTAATCCAAAGGGTGGATATGGGTTGGAACACCCCCTGATGTGTGTGTGAGCCAATCGGTATCCAGCTTTGAGTTGTAATGATTCAAAGCTAGAAACACTCCCTGAGGATATTCAAATTAAGACATATTCCCAAATTCAGTTAGTGATCAGGAGTCTTCAGAGAGATAGCAAGCCAAGAAGAGTTCTCTCCCTCCTGCCCCACCTGGGTGAGGAGGGAGGGGAAGTTAAGCTGCCATGAGCAGAAATGCAGAGAGCCAGATCAGGCCTATGATGTTCTGCTGTGTATGCTGCTCTGAATAAAGAACCACAGAAAGAAGCTGCTGTGTGTGTATCACTGTTCCTGGTGTGAGGAGAATGGAGTGTCAGTGGGGGTCTCTCCTCTGGAGAACCCAGGGGATCCCTACTGGCTGGAGGCACTGCACCACCCAGAGAGAGCAAGGTACCCTGTCCCACACCACCTCCTGTCCCTGTCCTGGTTCTCCCCACAACACCGCGGAGGCCTCAGCCCTCCTGTTTACCAGCAGGTCACAGCACCCAGACCACTCAGATGACCAGAAGGAGTGTACCCCCCAATCTCATGTCGGGTGGGGTACCATAGAAGGGTTACAATTGGAGGCGCTGCTGAGATATGAGGATTGCTCCCCAGGACAGGACAGGTTTTTCAACGGGACAGGTTTTCAACGACAGAGGAGACCATGCAGCAGTTTCAAAGACTTTGTATGCAGCACAGAACAGCAGCAATAGACTCTGCCGTGAGGGAACCCCTCCTTGAAGCTCCCCCAGGGAGGGGGTTACCCTAATGAAGAAGACCTTGCTGTGGGACTATTCCTGGTGGCTATGCACCAGGGAGCGTACGTCTTTACATGCACTTCAAGGGGACAGAGGCTGCTCTATGATTGTATAGGGACCTTTGTGCACTCATCTACATTACCAAGAAGAAAATAGGGGCCGGTTCCTGAGGCTTCACCAGGGAGCTGGCTGCCTATTAATGGCACTGCAGCAGGGGCGACTGACCTGAGGCGTCCCCAGGGAAGTGTGGCCACCCTCCTGTACCCACAGCGGAGAGTGAGGGGGACAGGGAACTCTGGGGATTACGCCTATGACCCCTGTGCACCCCATCTAAGAAGAAAAGGGAGGCAGGTCCCTGAGGCTTCACCAGGGAGCTGGCGGTCCCTTAATGGCACTGCAGTTGGGGCGACTGACCTGAGGCGTCCCCAGGGAAGTGTGGCCACCCTTCTGCATCCCACGACGAAGAGAGAGGTAAGGGGGCAGGGACTACATGGAGAAAGTCTGTAGGTCCCTGTGCACCCAGCAGTAAGAGTTACTGCCGTCCCTGTGCGAGGCGTTCCCTGATGCTACCCCAGGGTGCGTGATACTCAAAGATTTCAGGGACAGAAATGTATTTGTGGCTCCTGAATGCAAACGGAGACCCCACTGTGCTGGACTATGTTCAATCTGGCGTTTCCTGCTCCTACAGGGATGTCATGTATTTTGTGCTCTCAAAATGGCGGCTCCAGCTCCTCTGGGGGCCGCATGGACTCTCTTTGTGCTCAAAATGGCGTTTCCCGCCTTACCAGGGAAGCCATGTGCTGTTCTGCAAGGATTTCTGCATTTTGCAAGCTTGTGCTGCTCTTCAGCTTGCAAGAAAGTGCGGGAACTGTTCAAACACCTCCCACTTTGCTTGTTCTGGATTGGACTATCCTATCTACCAGGGGGAGGAGCTAAGTGTGTTCCACGGAGCAACAGGAAGTGAGGGGCCAGATGCACTTCCACTTCAAACACTGGTGGTTGTGTCTGCCAGGCTGCCTTGCTTGCTCCACTATGAGAGACTGGGCCTGTGTGCTGAGAAGGCTGTCAGCAGCACAGAGGCTGATGACATCATTGAGGTCTCTACCATTACCTCCACCGTACCCGAGTATGCTGTGGAGCTGTCAGTTCCAGTAACTGTTGCTGGTGCCTTCCATCTGATCCACGCTGCCAGCATGGGTGCTACACCACAGAGGTATCGGCCGATGCCTCCCACGTACCCGATGCGGCTGGGATCTGCCCTGCTACTCATGGCGGTGAGCTGCATATCCTGTCTACAGACCCCCGCTGGGATCAAGCCCAGAAAGCTGCGGAGCTGTATCTGCGGCGGCAGCAGGAGAAGTGCCGGCCGGCACCACCCCTGATGACTGCATCGACTACCATTGCTACTCCACCACTGGGAGCTAACATGGCCGCTGAGTCGCCCGGCCGGGTGAGCTCCAGAGAGATCTAGGCCACTCCGGTGAGTAATACCCTTCCGGTTGATCCTTTCCTCCTGACATGCAGGGAGTGGAAGAAGTCCCGGGAGGCCCTTCAGGCCCAGGCGCTGGCTGAAGCCCGCTGATGTAAGAGCATAGGGAGGGGCAAATTGAACTTGACCCAGGACTGTGGCATTGCTCCTCCCGGGGAGAGTGCCCTGAACGTGCCCCTAGAGACTTTGGTGCTGGCCCCTTGTCACCGGAGGCCCCAGTCCCTGAGTCATCTGCCCCGCATTCCCCATCCACCACCAGTCCCAAGGTGCGACCCTTGACCCCCAGGCCCTCTTCACCTGGAAGCCCCGTGGCTCCCTATGGACAATATGATTTTATGTCTGTTATGCAATTGGAAGGGTCTGTGCATTGGGGGGATTGTGATGATGAGGGGATAAGTTCAATGCAATCTGAAAATGTTTTGTCTCCTGTCATAGAGGAGGCAGAAGGGACCCCTGTATGGGTAGGTCCTATATTCTGGGTGCTGCCAGGTACTGCTACTGACAGAAGCTTGGTGAAATTTAGTAGGTTCAAAAAGATGGGCTATGAGTTCCCATATCTACCTAATGATACTGGGAGAATGATCAGGAAGCCTGCTCATTACTATTAATGTGTTCTATTACTGCTGTAGTAGAAATGGTTCTGTTTAGTTAGTCACTGTATTGCCATGTATCTGTGTCCATGCAGTAGTGAGTATGTCAGTTCTGTCAAGCTGGAGTGCATAGGAGTTATTGCATTTCAGCTCATGTAATTTACAGGTGTTGCTCAGCAAGGTAAGGGTTATACCTGCTGCAGTCCAAGCCGGGACGGTTGGAGTTTTACCAGAGGGAGTATATAGCCTGGCCTTCGGCAGCTATTGCTAATTCTGGGCCTTTCCTCTGTCAGTCCTGTTAGAACAGGCAGTGGAAAGGTTAATTCCTCCAGTTGGTCTGTTTTGCATTTCAGCTCTGAGTATGTAGCAATATTCAGGGGCAGACCTAAGCAACATTTGAATGTGTTAATCCAAAGGGTGGATATGGGTTGGAACACCCCCTGATGTGTGTGTGAGCCAATCGGTATCCAGCTTTGAGTTGTAATGATTCAAAGCTAGAAACACTCCCTGAGGATATTCAAATTAAGACATATTCCCAAATTCAGTTAGTGATCAGGAGTCTTCAGAGAGATAGCAAGCCAAGAAGAGTTCTCTCCCTCCTGCCCCACCTGGGTGAGGAGGGAGGGGAAGTTAAGCTGCCATGAGCAGAAATGCAGAGAGCCAGATCAGGCCTATGATGTTCTGCTGTATGCTGTGTATGCTGCTCTGAATAAAGAACCACAGAAAGAAGCTGCTGTGTGTGTATCACTGTTCCTGGTGTGAGGAGAATGGAGTGTCAGTGGGGGTCTCTCCTCTGGAGACCCCAGGGGATCCCTACTGGCTGGAGGCACTGCACCACCCAGAGAGAGCAAGGTACCCTGTCCCACACCACCTCCTGTCCCTGTCCTGGTTCTCCCCACAACACCGCGGAGCCCTCAGCCCTCCTGTTTACCAGCAGGTCACAGCACCCAGACCACTCAGATGACCAGAAGGAGTGTACCCCCCAATCTCATGTCGGGTGGGGTACCATAGAAGGGTTACACACACATACACATTAAAAGATACATATACACTAAAACCGTATGTACTTTTATCCGAATATTTTTTCTCTCTCTTCTATTCCTATATACTATTATGCAGGGCCAGCTGGGAGTTTTACGGGGCTTGGTGTGTGGGGCTTTTGCGGGGCCTCTTACCTTTCTGATGTAGCATCTCCCCCACAGCTGATTCAGTGTCATAACATTGCAACATCACACGACATTGAGGCGCCATCACATTCATGGCAACGCCATTCCATGTGACGTCACGGTGTCATGGCAATGCAACGCCATTTCACATCTTTATGTTGCGGCTCCATAACGGGACACTTTAGGAAGAGATGCCGCTGGACAAGGTGAGAGACAGAGGCCCTGCACTTTCCCTCAGCAATCAGTTTTATTGTTGTAGGGAAGAGTGCAGGGCCCTGTAAGTGCGGAGCTCGTTACAATGGCACCGATGGAACCGCCATCAAGCCAGCCCTGCTATTATATACTACTGACATTTTAAGCCTGTGATTTTTTGCTTAAATGGGTGCTACATCTCAGAAGATAAAACTATAGGATGAACAGAAAATAGAATGGAATCATACTGTAAGTATGAAATGAGAACATATGAAGAAATACAGAAAAAAAAATTCAGTGTGTGTTCTTAATATCAATAAAATACTTGTGACATGATCTATCTTTTTCTTCACATGCACGTTTATATGTTCTGCTCACACCTGCCCCCTTCACAAGGAAGATTTAAGTATAACATAATCCGTGCTGTTTAATGCACATGCATGAATATTGGTGATATTAAGGTTATCCAGTTTATATACAATCCTACTGGGGTGAAGGTACAACTGTAATCAATACAGTGTACGAAAGCATAAAATACCACTTAAATAATACTCAACACGTGGGATTACAGATTAAACAGTCACAGCTGTTTATATTATATCCATTCACTTGAAGGTGTCACAAGTATTTTATTAATATTAAGAACACACACTGATTTTTTTTTTCTGTTTTTCTTCACATGTTCACATTAAACTGTGCACAATACCGGAGGTCCAGCACCAAGGAGGACCACCTCACTTTAAGCATTCAAGAAGGATTCGTGTATAATCCTAGGGTCATCCAGGCTGCAGTACTCTGGATATTTAAAGGTTTACATTCACAAACACTGTTTGTTGTTTTTTGATCAAGGTTGGACTTGGCGGTAAAGTTGTGTTATTACTCCATTTGTATTATTACATGTCTGATGGTTGTGGTTCCCTCATTAAATGTGCGGGTAAAGGGGTAAATCTGCAGTCTATTTTTATAGATTGAGAGTTCCTAAGTGTAAGAACAGCTTGGCTAAAAGCTTGAAGATTGATGACCTGGATGTCAGGAACAAGGAAAGCACTGCTCAGAGAGATAAAAACAACAGGGAACCAGAAAGGAATTGCTGATAAAAAGGTATGTTTATTCTCAAAAAGGAATCACTCGCAACGTTGCTGTAAAATAAAGAAAATCCTCTAATGCATTTCATGCCTCAAGCGCTTTATCAAAGACTCTTGACCATCCAGGTCATCACTCTTTGCTGCTTGTCTGGAGACACAACCCCAAGGAGCTTGGAATGTTTGTCCCTTCATCGGTGCAGGGAGTACAATTTTTCACACAGTGATATCCATATGCTGACTGCTTAGTCTTATTTGGTTCATGAACTGTTTAACGTAAGTCTGGTTCAGAGGGGGATATCAGCTATAGAGGAGAGAGGGGTTTGGGCTGTCCTGAATTCAACTTCAAAAGTCCATCTCCATCCCCCTCACCTCGACAGTGTTTGAGTAACCCTCATTGACTTTGGATTTATTATTGAACTACCAGTTTCACTCATTATACATTAGAGGGCACACTGTCACCAGACAAAACAATTACCTACTGTATACTCACTCTGCACCTGGACTGCAACCGTACTTCTCCACATTACTGAAAATACGGACATGTGATTGCAAAAAGAATCTGCTTCAGCTTAGCAACACTAGCTCGAGACTTTGGGTTTCATTACTCTTAGCTAAAAGCTTGGGTCTCAAAAGAGTCAGGGAGAGTCTGGGAACTGTTAAGAGTCCTTCCCCTGCAGATCGAAGTGAGCGAGTGGGACTGTAAGGAACCAGGGGCCTTCTCAGGTAGCTCGGACCCTTATTATTTAGGGCTTTGATTGTCAGTAAGCCAATACTTGAAACTGATTCACCATCTTACAGGCAGCCAGTTCAGAGAATGGAGGACAGGTGTCATGTGGTCAAATAATTGTGTCCCAGGTGCAGGTGGGACAGCTCTGTTTCTGAGCAGTTCCAATTGAAGTGCATTGTAGCCGTCCAGGTGCGAGGAAACAGATGCATGAGCCGGTGTTGGGACATCCTCTGGGGGAACCAAGTGCTTAATCTTACCTGTGTTCCTAGGGCCCCATTTATTTGAATGAGTCATAAAGGGCCATATCTACTGAGCGACATTACTCCATCAGAAACCTTATGATTAATACAATGGACATAATGCCAGATGTACTTAGTGCTAAAATAAGACACATTTGTGTGCTGGAAAATACCTTATGGCCCAATTCAAGTGAATGGGCTCTATTTACTAAGCAATGTTACTCCAAAAGAGACCTTCTAGGCAGAAGACACCTAACAGTCAATGCAGCAAATCAATTTAATTTACATTTACTAAGCTATGCTGGAATGTATCTTCTGGAGTAGCACTGCTAAGTAATATAGCCCTAAAAGCTTAAAAATACTGTACAGCACGTATACTTGTCGAATCCCTTTTAAAGGAACAAATCACCGACATGTAACCTCTACTGTCACATTAACTTTGGTTCTTTTAAAAACAGTTTTCTTTTAAAGACTGATCCTAAATACAACAACATAAATACAAAGAAGATAGGTAGTAAATTGAAAGTTAAAATGAAAGTTACATTCCATTCGCATCTTTCTTGATGTAAAAAAAGATTAATTTGGGACTTCAGGGACCTGATACATATTCATACATTCTCCTGGAACCATTTAATGGTGACAGTCTGTATTTCTGCATTGTAAAGTCTTTAAGGAATTCCTTCAAATTGCTTGTTGAGGCAGAAAACAAATATTTCATTTGCCACACTTCAACTTATAAATTGAGAATTGTATTACATGAATTCATTTGTGTGCCGAGGTGCAATTTTGCCTACTGTACATAAAAAAATGTAATCAGTGGTTGGAATGGCTTTTAAAAGTAATAGTACTACTGTACTTAATTATATAGATATCAACCCATAAGGGTTGAGATGTAAGTGCCCTGGCCAAAAATTGGCCTCAATTAAAGTTTATAAGACACTCACTTATGCTAAAAATGCTAAAAATCTGCACACACACACACACACACACACACACACACACACACACACACACACACACACACACACACACACACACACACACACACACACACACACACACACACACACAATACATCACAAACAAACCCAGAAAAAATGCACATGTTTAAAAATGTTTCATTCTTCTTCTTAATTCTTTGTCTGAAATCCTTATCAACATTTTAGTATTCTTAATTCTTCTTCTGACTACAGTATCTTTAGCACAATTTAATAGAAATAGACCAAATATATTCATCACAAGCAGAACCTTAAGAAGTAGACTCGCTCTCCAGCCGCCTCTCTTGCCTTGAACCTGCACAACCGATACCAGCCCAGTGGCATGACTCACACAAAACTGCAGGCCTGCAATGCGAGACTCCTGCCCCTACGCTATGGGGTTGATGCCCTGGAACTGTGTCTATAGATTCTTATCCCTTTCCCTGCTTAAAGCCTTATTGAGGTCCACTCGGTATACTGCTGGTTCTTGGCCCCCTCTATGCCTGGCCTCCTCACATTTTGAGATCTATACAAGGCTAACTATCCCCACATGGGTGATGCAATTAGAAAGACTTAAAAATATGGGATGACCTCTATATCTCTTGTAATGATTAATACCTTACCCAGAATTCTCCACCTGTTTGATACCCTATCTATTTTTATAGTTCTTAAAGATTTGATGGAAATTGAAAGTCATCTTGGTAGGGTCAAACTCTCAATCCTACATGTAGGCAGATCTGCGGATAATAGAGGTCTCCCTTCCACCCTCTGCCACCCCCTACACATACTATTCAGCCCCTCAACTTTCCCAATTAATCTTTTGCCACATCTAGAATGGGAATAAAATGTGGGTAGATATTAAATTTGCATAGCTAAATCAAACATATCCCCACCTAAATTCAGAAATTATCTTTGTAATAGCAACATCGACATCTCCCACACATATAGGATATGTGATATCTACGGCCTAAAAAGAGGTCTAACATTGCCCAAATAACCACTGTCATATCTTTTTAACAAACACAGCTTCCGTCCGGGTTTACACCCACCTGCATTTTCTGTTTGGTCCCCTAAGGTCATTCTTTGCATCACAGACATATTTAAAAATGAATGCTTCCTTTTGGGGGTGAAAAGACTAGCTATAGTCTTCATACAATAACTCAGGAACTTTCAAATATCTACAACTGAAACACTTTGAAACTGAAAGAGGCAAATCCACCAAAATCAGACCCCTTACTCATTTTGATGTCACTAGTAATATGCACAGAAGGATCTTACTTCTCTGCTACTGTATATAACATGCCGCCTCTCCTCCCTCAAGAGGAGGATACTAAAGATACATTTGTGATAGCCTGGGACAAAGACCTGGGGATTTGAATCTCCTTGGAAGACTGGGAAACCAAAGTCTAAGTATCAGGAGGCATGTGTATTCTGATGCAGTTGCATCCAAGACCGTGGCATTTTTTTTGTGTTTGAAACATGATATAGATCTGAAGTGTATTTCTACAGTTCTCAAATTTGGTGAATGTTGCACTAGTATATTGTGCTAAAAAGAGGCTTGCGCCGCCTTTGAAGCAACAAAGAAAACCAACACACAAAACCTTCCACAAAAGTAGCACAAGCCGCACATTTTTGAATACATAGACCTGCACCAATATGCAAACAGAACTCCACCCTAACCCCCACTTGCTCCATAAATCCCTCATCTCATCGCAGATATATCTGAAAATGGCGCAACTAAGATGAATGTTTTGTTACCTACATGGATCTTTTTCATGCGGTCCAATAGGGACTGAAACGTTCATTTTTTTCTGCAACCATGTAATACATTTTGTAACAATTTGTTTCACAAGACCACTGGCGTGCAGGTTTGTTTGTGAGTGAATCGCTGTAGTTCACCAATCTTATGCTTGGACTGACGTGCACCCGCAGCAGGATCAACTGAAATTTGTGAGGACTCCTTTCATCTTTATTTGACAATTATGTACCTAAAATTGATACATAGATGCTGCCTGGCACAAGTATATTTCAGCGTCAGTTGTGGCAAAATAAGGACTTTGTGCCAACATTTTGCCTTTGATACAATTTTTAACTTGGCATTCTCCATCCCTGTCCTGCCTGCGGATATCGAGTCAGATCTAGAATCTGGTAGGTTTTTCTCGTAGATATACGATCACACTACCTTATAGTCTCTCAAGAATTTCTGTAAAAATATAGGAGCCACAGTGTATGCAACACAATTGTTCAAGACCAGTTTTATTTCTTTAGACCTCACCATTCTCTCATATAGGGTTTACGATCCTCTACATGTGCAGCTGGTATATCATTCTACATATACTGTATATATAGATTACACGCATGCAATGCTTTAATCCTTCCTGCTTTCGTTTACTGAAATAGGGATTTCTCAAGCTTACTCGCTCATGTCATGCTCCCGTCTCAATTTGTTGAAAAGCGTACAATCAGATTAGACTCAGAGATTCACTTAACAATTATTGTAGGATGTCACAATATTTTATTGTAAAACCAGACATAATCGGCTTCCTATTCTATACCTTCTGCTTTTATAAGATCGACTCTTGACTACTATGTGAATTAAACCCATATGCACAGCCATCCCTTTCCACCTTTTTTTCCCCCTCTGCCTCATTCCCTCACTCAAAATACTAAAGAGAAAGTTTAGAACAAACAGAAAATCAGTGGTAGGGCTGCTTCTATTCTATTTTTGTAGTCTTCAATACTGTAGTTCTCTTCCTGGGACTTCTTGACTAGCACACTATAATACTGTATGGATTGAAATGTGCAGTTATTTATCAAAAACCTCATTAAGAACACTGATGATTTACACTGACATGCACAGATGTTGACCAGTCTGAGGATGCCTGTGTTCTCCATGGTGCGGAGTTGTGGTTGATCTGGCTTCTAGCTCTGCAACATCTGGCAGCTTCAGCCCTCTTGAACTGCTCTCTGACAGTAATGATAACCTAGCAACATGTAGCCAGAATAAGTCAAAGAGGAAACTCATCCACAAATATGCCACATGCCAATGTTTTTAAACCATTATCAGGAAAGGCTGAAGGACCTCGACATGTACAGCTCGGAGGAGGGAAGGAAGAGGGGGATATGATTGAAAAATTAAAATATATACAGAGTTTCAACAAGGTGCCGGAGGGAAGTCAAAGTGCTAGATCAAGAGGTCACGCTCTGAAACTAGAGAGTGGGATGCTCGGGGTAAATGTACAGATGTAGTAACCATCACTGTTTGCAGTCACGTGATGGCGACGGTAAAGGCCCTGAAGGATTAACGCTGTGGGTGTTCCATAGCATGGACCCATCGCTGCGACACTGGCCACAGCACTGCAAACATTTGCTCTTCTCGCCCGTGGTGCTGGGGAGAGTAAGTCTTGTTACATCTGTATGGAAGGGTTGTGGGTTTGTGGAATAGCCTCCCAACAGAGGTTAACACAGTCAGAAATATCACAAGTGCTTGGGATAAACAAACGTGTATCCTAAATATGAAAGAAAGCAAAGGATCAAATAGGGCCTGATGTTTCACAACACAGCGGGTGGTCCAAGTGGTTTTAATCTGTCATATTCTGTGTTTCTGTGGGACCCAGTAGGGTCTACACTTGGTGGGAACTAGTTATGACATACTGTAAAGCGTGACATCACCATTCCAACTCACACACAGACCTCCCCCCCCCCCCACCCCCATCCACTATCACAAACACACACATAGATCCCATTGTATACCTACAGTACATGGCTGTAGTCTTTGGTAATATAGTTTTATACAAGTAAAATAACTACTACTCCCAGCATCCCATGTTTGTTTATATGGCCATGTAGGCCTGAAACATCGCTCTTTTTCCTTTGTACTTCCGTCCATTCCTGCAAATACAGTAAGTTGAATTTGAAAGTGCATGCTGTGGACATTTGAGCTACCAATTGTATATGTGATTTGATGTGTAATACAAATGTAGAGAACCTGAAGGTATGCGTGTCCGTGGGCATGCGATGACTGTGGCCATGCGATGACCGTGGCCATGCGATGTCCGTGGCCATGCGATGATCGCGGCCATGCGATGTCCGTGGCCATGCGATGATCGCGGCCATGCGATGTCCGTGGCCATGCGATGATCGTGGCCATACGATGTCCGTGGGCATGCGATGACCGTGGCCATGCGATGTCCGTGGCCATGCGATGTCCGTGGCCATGCGATGATCACGGCCATGCGATGTCCGTGGCCATGCGATGATCGTGGCCATACGATGTCCGTGGCCATGCGATGATCGTGGCCATGCGATGTCCGTGGCCATGCGATGTCCATGGCCATGCGATGTCCGTGGCCATGCGATGTCCGTGGCCATGCGATGTCCATGGCCATGCGATGATCGTGGCCATACGATGTCCGTGGCCATGCGATAATCGTGGCCATGCGATGTCCGTGGCCATGCGATGATCACGGGCCGGACGGATTAACACTGCGGCGGGTCCAATCCGGAAGAATGGACCCAGCAGCACAATGGCGACACACTGCCCCTCGTACCGTGGCCGCGACGCTGGGGACAGTAAGTCTTGCTACATCTGTAGGTGGTACTCCCTTACTCCATGCGCACTTTCCGCCAGCAAGTAACAAAATATATATTATAGACATCATCAAGATTTTTACAGTAAGAATAATCTATTTTTCAACTAAAGAAGCTGTTTTGTTTCATTCTATGTTCTGTATAATTTGTTGCTGGCCCCTAATGTACTGTGCGTGGTTCAGAGAAAGGTAAATTAAAGAGCACAGGCTTATGCTGTGGAAGCTGGACCCCGGGGAAAAGTGAGGGAGTATCTGTTGACTGAAACAGTAGTAGATAGATGGATTGGCGCCTCAGCAGAAGTAGTACGGTGTGACTGCAGTCAGAGAATTCAAGCATGTCTGAAATGGACACGAAGAAACCTTTCAAGGGTATGATAAAGTGCCAAATAAACATCTTAGTCTTTATAAGGTATATAATTATCTCTTATGTAGGTAAGATGGGAACTGGACTTTGACTGCCCTTATTTATGATCCAATCCTATGTTAATATGGAGGTATCCCGTAATTAATCCATTTAGTGCAAAGCAATGCAATACTGGCCTCTCCAGCGCTAAAACGGTTAAAAATAGATATGCTTCTCGGGAGGCAGATTTTAATAAGCCACTTTTCAGCAATTTTGCATATTCAGCTGGAGAATAAGAAAAAGAGCGAATGAAAAGGGCAGGGAAAGAATGGAATGTGGTCCCTTTATCTGTTGAATATGCACATGTATTGTTAGAAGGATGAATCTGAAAATGCAGAGCCTTCACTGCAACATTAGAAGCAAATTAAGTCTTATTTGTAGTCAGAGGTAAACAGAGAGAGGGGTGACTTTAACCCATGTACTGCCATCAGTGGGAGAAGAGGGAGCTGGCCTTCTCTTACTGAGAAGAGAGCACGGTATACGTATCTACTATTTTTTCATTGCTGGTGTATAACATTTATTTTTGTTGGGGTTACATGTGGAACATTTCATGTGATGGGCATAGAGTAATTGTTAAGATGTCATCGTGGTGGGCAGGGGTAGGAACATTATGGTTGGGCTATGGGTTAGGTGCATTGTGAGCTTGCTTGGTTGGTGGGCAGGGGCTGGGGTCAGGTCTCTGGATTTGGTCTTAGGGCACAAAGTGCATCATATGCAGTTTAGTTAACATTCCTGCAGCCTAGAGATGGGCAAATGTTTACAGATTCGTCACACAAAGTATTTAACTATTTTTAAAAAATATTCGCTAACCCGCAAAAAATCGTTCAAATGTTTACATACAGTGTTTTTAAAACCGCAGAATCGATGCAATTATGCCTAAAGCCCTATATCATGTTTTTTATGTATAGCCATGCATAATAATGGTATACTACTTTCCTCTCTGTTGGCAGTAAGTCCTGGTAAGTACAGGTATGCCAGCAGTAGTTATGGAGGTTTTCCCTCACACCCTGGTGAGGTGCCCTATGTATGAAGGAGAGTGGCTGTATGCTCTGAGTCCCTGGATAGTGACATCAGACATGCGCCTGCCTCCTGAAGTATATAAGGCACAACACAGTTAGTTACAGTGTGTTCCAGCAGCTGTGGAAAGTTGTTGGGAAGTTGTATTGCCTGCATAAGGGATTGTAGGAACACTTTGTGACCCTAGTGAAGTAACTAGCGGTCCAGGTTGACCAATCAGCCTGTCTAAGCCCTCTGTGTCCAGGGACCTGGCACAGAGAGGATCTCCCTAGGAGAAGAGGGAATCCCACTTCAATTCGGGAGGGCGTACCTGGCAAAGAGACAGCACGGAGAGATGTGCGGCTAGAGCCGGCAGCTGCATGGGGCAGTCTGCTACATCACCGTCTACAATAAAGATGACCTTGTTAACGATACCCCCACTGTGTGAGTGTGAAATTACTCAGCAGTGGATGGCACCACCAAGAAGGAGTTCCTCACCAGGACCATCTCCCTGCTGAAGCACAGATCCTGATGAGGTAGAGGCGCTGCACATGATGTAAGTTGAACTCGCACCCACTACCTCAGCTACCTGTCCTGATGACATCCCCTAATACCATCAAGCAGGAGACTCAGGAGTCCTGTTGCCTACAGGTGCACCACCAAACACTACCACGTAATGGGGGTTGGTAATTAGAGTACCCGGGCCAATGTGAGATTGGGGGGGGGGAAAACCCGTTACATATGGTTTTACTACTACTATTTTTTTTTAATCCCAGCGTTCTATACGGAGACCTCCTGGAAAGACTTTTATTACACTGGAGCTGCACCTTTCTAAGATTGTAATCTGAAGATATACTGTATTTTTACATATATTCTTGCACATATATTCACTTTGTACATGTATAAACTCACTTTAATAAGACCAGAAAAAGTGGCACTTGTCATGCACTCCTTCCATTTCCAATGTGACCTCCGGTTATTTGCATGGGACTGTGTGGTCTTATCACAAAAACTATGGGCCAGATACATCAAGGCCAGATACGCCCTTTCCTCTGTTGCTCGACTGCTAAAACTCTGACTCAGGCCCTCATTCTCTCCCGTCTTGATTACTGTAACCTCCTGCTGTCCGGCCTTCCTGCCTCTCACCTGTCTCCCCTACAATCTATCCTAAATGCTGCTGCCAGAATCACTCTACTCTTTCCTAGATCTGTCTCAGCATCTCCCCTCCTGAAATCCCTATCCTGGCTTCCAATCAAATCCCGCATCTCACACTCCATTCTTCTCCTCACTTTTAAAGCTTTACACTCTTCTGCCCCTCCTTACATCTCAGCCCTAATTTCTCGCTATGCACCATCCCGACTCTTGCGTTCTGCTCAAGGATGTCTTCTTTCTACCCCCTTTTTATCTAAAGCCCTCTCCCGCCTTAAACCTTTTTCACTGACTGCCCCACACCTCTGGAATGCCCTTCCCCTCAGTACCCGACTAGCACCCTCTCTATCCACCTTTAAGACCCACCTTAAGACACACTTGCTTAAAGAAGCATACGAATAGCACTGTGAACATTCTGAACACATGATACATAAAGCTTGGCCCCCTGCAGACACACTTACCAGAACTCCCTCCTCCTGTCTCTGTACGTTCTCCCTACCTACCAATTAGGAGTCCTCGGGGCAGGGACTCCTCTTCCTTAATGTTATGTTTACTGCACCGACACACTTTATTCGAGCAAATACCCAGTATGTACCTGGCAGATACCTGGAATGCGCCGCTCCTCACCTCTGACAAGCCCCGTTGCGTTTGCCTTCCCAGCCTGGGTTCATGCCTGGCTGACGGGAGGCTGATCTGTTAAATGATAATGATTAGGATTTAATAGGCTGCAATGCTTCGCGTGTCTACCAGATGGCATAAATTCATGAATTGTAATGCAGTATATATATATACTGTGCAGTATTGCACCCAGCAGGAATAAAATGCTTCAATCCCTGCCTGGAAAATACCTCAATGCACTCGGGCAGAAAACAGTCACAAACCTCAATACACCCGGGTATACCCGAATTCGTGGGACTAGCCGAGCTCGAATAAAGTGTGTCGCCAGTGTATGTCTAAAGCACTTATTCCCATGATCTGTTATTTATATTATCTGTTATTTATTCGATTACCACATGTATTACTACTGTGAAGCGCTATGTACATTAATGGCGCTATATAAATAAAGACATACAATACAATACAATACAAGCTGCAGTAGCCAAAAAATGGGTATTATCACCCCAAAAAAGTGCTTTGTTTTTATAGTGCAATATATCATTGCAGCACCATCAAAAATAACACAATTTATTGGATCCGTTAAAAATATTATGTGATTTGCCCTCTTTAGACTTTAGATTTATATCATTAGCTGAGTGTGGGATTATTTGACAGTGGGGAGGGAAGGCTTAGGGAAGTACCTCTGGGACCCTTTGGGACCAGGGGGAATGGGCCAAATGAAGAGGTCACCCCTCGAAACGTCGCCCCCCTAGTTTGCTTTCCTTTTTCCATTTTTGTGATTTTTTGCTTTTCTTTTGTGTTTTTTTTCCCCTTCTCCTTCTTTCCCCTCTACCCACTTTATTTTTGATTTCCTCTATGGTGATATTTATTCTTGCATTGGCGTATTGGCTATTGTTGCTATATTTTCACTTTATTATTAGTGTTATTAAATTATTCATATTCCCTACACTGGTATTCGCTTATATCTGTAGCTGTGAGACAGAGAGTGCTGGTACTATTTTTTGGTTCGTTAAAAATATTGGATCCGGTAAAAAAATGTTGGGTATTATCGACCAAATATCACTTTTCGATATGTATCGGAATGGGATTTACAGCATAAATACTGCAAATATTGTATCACCTACTCCAGGCTGGCATTAGTCCTATCTTTCCTATGTATATATACATATTAGCCATTATATACAGTACTTTGGCAGTTCATACAGTAGGAAAGATCAGCAAAACCAACTTGAAATAGATGATACAATATAATTCTAAATAATTATAGTACACATTAACCCCTTAGTAGCCCAGCTGGTAAAGTAGTTTCCATGACTAGCTGACCAAATCAGGCTAAAACAGGATTAATATAAACATACAACTACACTACCTCCCCCCTTGGCTACTAACCACTAAGATAACCATGAGGTTAACCCCTCCCACCACGTCCCCGGGAGGCCTAACCACCAACTCCGAGGCAAATACCCCCGCTACTCACCCACTCTATCCAGAAAAAAACCTACCTCCCCCTCTACCCAATAGTCCTATTATCCAAATGTATGAAAAAAACATACAACACCCCTTTAAAAATACTTGATTAGTTGGTACATCAACAAATATGATTGGTTGATGTACCATGTGGTTTCCTCACTTTTGAGGACGGCAAAGGTGATGACCCACATGGTACATCAGCCAATCAAATTTATTGATGTACCATGTGACTGGCCTTCTGTAATCAGACTGACCAGAGCCATCTCAGAAGCCTGGAAATCAGGGAAGAGGTAACATCCTGTGGTGAATATAGAAGAAAAGGAAGCTTTAAAGAAAAGAAGAAATGCTCACTGGAGACAAAGGATTGAGGGCATCAGGTCAAGTTGATCTGGATTGATTTTCCACTTTGATTTTTCTTCTATTTTATTTTTGGCCATCAGACTTGGATCTATTTTAACTGCTTTTCTGTTTTGTTTTTTTACTTTACCATTAATTAATTTGAATATTTTTTTATTTTATTTACTATCAGGATTGGATTGTGTTTTTTTTTTTTGTTTTTTTTTTAATTGTTGGGCATTGGCCCTTTATTGGATTTTTCTTTGGGTGCCCATGAAGATGAGGACTGCCTTCATCCTGGCTGGGTTAAGTAATACATTTATTTATTTAGGGTCAACATTGGTTGCCAATGTGGCTAAGTAGGTCCCAATTGAGGGTCTAAGTAGTCACAGTGACAATCAATGTAGTTAAAGGCTTTATGTTATTATTTATTGTAGTATATTTTGTGTCACATTTAGCTAATAGGGCTATTGCCCATTACTGTAGGGGGGCTAGTTTTGTTGGGTGTAGGAGGCTGGTTATTTGGGGTAGTTGACCTGTGGTGGATGCTTAGGCTTTCTTTGGCAGGGAGGGGTGACAGAATGTGTAAACACCTTCATTACCTATGTAGTAAAGCATTGCTTAGCAATGCTTTACTAGCCACTAAGCAGCAGTGCTTTCCAACCTCTCATTGGTTAAGGAACCGTAAGTGAAGTTCTGAGGAGCCCCAACCCCCTCTAATAGCAACTCTGTGATAAGATGCATTGTAAATTATTCTGTATTCTATACAATGTTCAAATAGCCATACAATTGCAGGGAACCCTTTATGGATGCCTGGGGAACCCTGGTTGAAAAACACTGCACCAAGGTAATAAGGGGGGGGGGGGGGGTGGCGGGCAGGGTAAGAAATGAATTTTGAAATTGTTAATTTTATAATTTTTGCACTACAGTTTACCATTGATTGCTAATGTGGTTATATTGGCACCCATTACTAGGGCTTAGGTTGTCACAGTGACAATCAATGGTTTTATGGTTAACATTTATTTTACAATTATTTTTAATGTAGTGCTGTATTTTTATTTTATTTTTGAATGGCCAAAAGCACTATTAGCAACATTTGGCTATATCACATATCAAATGAGTGAGAAGAATCAAGCATTCGAAAAAGCATTTGATTCTGTCTACACCTTAGTGGTCCTACAGTAGATGCACAAAAAAACAAAATGTTAAAGAAGCGTGCTGTACATTGATATAAAAAATATTGACGAGAATTCCACATTAACCAATAGATTACATGAGGATACAAGCAAGATAAAGATCAGCAAGGGAGTGCGGCAGGGAGACACCATGTCACCAGGATCAGTAAGGGAGTGCGGCAGGGAGACACCATGTCACCAGGATCAGTAAGGGAGTGCGGCAGGGAGACACCATGTCACCAGGATCAGTAAGGGAGTGCGGCAGGGAGACACGATGTCACCAGGATCAGTAAGGGAGTGCGGCAGGGAGACACCATGTCACCAGGATCAGTAAGGGAGTGCGGCAGGGAGACACCATGTCACCAGGATCAGTAAGGGAGTGCGGCAGGGAGACACCATGTCACCAGGATCAGTAAGGGAGTGCGGCAGGGAGACACCATGTCACCAGGATCAGTAAGGGAGTGCGGCAGGGAGACACCATGTCACCAGGATCAGTAAGGGAGTGCGGCAGGGAGACACCGTGTCACCAGGATCAGTAAGGGAGTGCGGCAGGGAGACACCATGTCACCAGGATCAGTAAGGGAGTGCGGCAGGGAGACACCGTGTCACCAGGATCAGTAAGGGAGTGCGGCAGGGAGACACCATGTCAACAGGATCAGTAAGGGAGTGCGGCAGGGAGACACCATGTCACCAGGATCAGCAAGGGAGTGCAGCAGGGAGACACCATGTCACCAGGATCAGTAAGGGAGTGCGGCAGGGAGACACCATGTCACCAGGATCAGCAAGGGAGTGCGGCAGGGAGACACCATGTCACCAGGATCAGTAAGGGAGTGCGGCAGGGAGACACCATGTCACCAGGATCAGTAAGGGAGTGCGGCAGAGAGACACCATGTCACCAGGATCAGTAAGGGAGTGCGGCAGGGAGACACCATGTCACCAGGATCAGTAAGGGAGTGCGGCAGGGAGACACCATGTCACCAGGATCAGTAAGGGAGTGCGGCAGGGAGACACCATGTCACCAGGATCAGTAAGGGAGTGCGGCAGGGAGACACCATGTCACCAGGATCAGTAAGGGAGTGCGGCAGGGAGACACCATGTCACCAGGATCAGCAAGGGAGTGCGGCAGGGAGACACCGTGTCACCAGGATCAGTAAGGGAGTGCGGCAGGGAGACACCATGTCACCAGGATCAGCAAGGGAGTGCGGCAGGGAGACACCGTGTCACCAAGTGTTTCACAGCAACACATGAAGAATTGTTAAAGACATTAGATTGAGAAGAAAAAGGAATCCAAATAAAAAAAAGGAATCCAAATAAAAAAAAGGAATCCAAATAAAAAAAAAGGAATATTTGAGTCACCTATGATTTGCAGTTGACATTGTTATTTTTGTCACAAGTTCAGAAATTCTCCAGCAACAAATTGGACTGCTAGCCGAAGCAAGTAAGAATGTGGCCTCCATATGAATATCGGCAAGACCAAAGTGATGTTCAAGAAATGTGCCAAGTCTGCGAAGATTGAATTTAATAGAATAGAACGAGAAGAATGCGAAGACGATGTCTAGCTTGGCTGGCAAATAACAATGGATGTGAATCTTTTGAATGAAATCAATAGGAGAATGAAGATGGGAGGGAGCGCATTTCGCAGAAACAAGACAATATTTCAAGGGAATCTTCCACTGTGCCTTAAAATTTTATTTATTTATACAATGTCTTACCAGGAAGTAATACATTGAGAGTGATCATTTTCAAGTATTTCTTCAGCACAGAGTTACAGTATGATGACGAATACATGGTTACATTAAGTGAGCAGGGTTATACATTATACAGTATATAAATGCATTGCATGCACAGTAAGAGATACTATGTTATAGGCGTATGTAACAGTTACAGACCAGATTAAAATGAGAAAATGAAAGACAGCTTTAGTTTTTAAAGAACTTAGACTGGTGGTGGCTGTGAGAGTCTCCGGTATATTGTTCCAGTTTTGAGCTGCACGGTAAGAGAAGCAAGAGCGGCCAGATACTATGTTGAGCCTTGTGACCATGAACAGTCTTTGGAGTCAGTTCTCAGATAAGTGCTGCAAGTGGTAGGGGTGAGGAGCTTTTTCAGAAAAAGGAAAGTTTTTGAACAGTGTTTTCTGCCTGTGCTCACTTATGAATGTGAAACTTGAACCCTAAATGCAATGATAATTCAGGAGCTTCAGACAATGCAAAGAAGTATGAAGAGATGTACTGAATCATCGGTGTTCCCTGAACAGGAAAAAGTATGAATGGGTTTGAAACCAGGCAAAAGTCTGCGACATCATCACTAGGGTGAAGAAATGAGAGCAGTAGTCCAAGCCGTTTTTTTTAGATTTTCCTTTCCCCTTGAAAATGTGCATCAATACAATCCACACAATGATAAGTAATTAGCAACTGTAAGTTGCCGATCCATTCGTTCTCCTGTGATTGATTGGCGAACATTTGGCTCCGGGGTTCACTACAGTAAATGGCTGTCAGTGCAGCAGAAGAGGACCAAAGATGCAAAGTTCTGTGGGGAAAATCATGTGGCCAGGCAGTCACTAGATACAATTGGTGCACTGCTAGAGAGAGGGCAGAGCTCAAAACGGGGTGTGCCAGAGTTTGTTTCAGAGGAGGAAGGGGATGTGACTTTGTAAATGGTTGAATAGAACAGACCTAATAACATACAATTAGCGCTTAACGTAAAACACTCTTGTAAGGAATAAGTACCTGATGTACTGACACTCACAGGGAAAAAATACTATTATACCTAATCCCTGAATGCAATGGCAGTGTGGATGATGGTATAACTAATGAAGTTAATTCCCACTGTTAGGCTACTTGATATCAATAATAATATAACCAATGGCAATTGGAAATATTAAAAATAATATGGTGAAGATGTAAATCCAACTATAACAACAGATGTATGGCAGCCTGGGTACCAAGAAAGACAAGTCTTTAAAAACTTGTTTCTAAGAAAAATGTCATAACGCAGATCAAGTCCCTGGCGCAAAGGAAACAGTACAATACCAGTCCCTTGGAATGTGAAAGGAGAAACAAAATACTAAATAGTACTGTACTATGTACTTTTTTCATTCTCTTTGGGTACTGCTCTATCATTGACGAGTGCGGGGGCGTCTGAAGACCGGATGCAGCAGCAGATCGATAACTTCAATCATAGAGGAGTAGAGCAAAGAAATGTAGTTTTCCCTGCTTACTGTTGTAAGTAGGCAATTGTTGTGACAACGTGCGCTCAGAGTTAAAGAAGTGCTGCGCAATGCTGTTTCTCTTTTGTTTTTTCCCTATAGAAAACAGCAATTCGAAGAATCATCATCACGTTGCAAGGGGTAAGAAACAGGAGTGCCTTTTTTTCTCCTGTTTGTAAATGGTTGCTATAGAAACCAAAAATGCTTGTTGCATTATAATACATTAAAAATGTCATTCATAGTTGTTTAAAAAAAATTCTACAAGTATTTTCTCAAAGTACAGAACTGATTAAAAACAAACAAAAAACAACACACATGTAAGATTTTGCTTTCGCAAAAGTAAATCATCATTGTTGCACAACGATGGTACTCCACTGTATTCCAAGAGAGATTAAAAGACTAAGGCCGCGGCCCCAGTGCCTTCTACAGCGCACGACGCAAAGAAAAAACGCCCCTCAATGGGGCTGGCCCAGTACACACCTCCGCGCTGTACTACCGTTTTCCCCAAAGACATTGAAATTGAATTTAGAAGTTGTGACGGAGGGGTCACCACGCCCCCGCCGGCAGTTCAGCCAATGAGGGCGAACCAGCCGCGTGAGGTCATGGCCATGCCCCTGGTAAACCCCAGCCACGCCCCCCCCTCCCGTCGCAAACTCTGCAGTCTTGTCCCAGACCGCAGATCGCGGTGAAGCACTGTAAAGGCACCGCCCCCCGCCAGGCGCGCGTGCTTCAGTGCACACTGGGACCGCGGCCTAAGACGATGACCAAAAGTAAGATGGGTGGATGAAATCAGAATTTTTTTTGGAGCAACATGGAGGAGAGAAGCTTGTAACCACAGTACCTGGAAGATCATTGGGGAGACCTTCATCCAGCAGTGGATCGACGTTGACTGAAGATGATGATGATAATGAATCACACATACAGTACTGAAGAGAATGATGCTGCAGCCACCTAACCAACATACAAATGAGTTAGAACAGAAGAAGCAGTTATAAATGTTTTTTGTTTTGTCTATTTTTTTTCCCTTCAAATATACATATAATCTTATGGCTGAAATAAAAAAAATTTACAAACATTACCCCCCCCCCCTTGCTGCCCACCGGCTGCCGACACCGGAGTCACCCCCGATGGGCACGGTTGCCCAAAAGCCGGTCGCCCAAGGACCAGGCAACTTTCTGTTAGGTTCAAATGCGAACCTCATCTTCTTCCTCTCCTTACTGCTGACCCTGTCCCTGCAGTCCTACCCCCCACCATCCCCACCACCTCCCCCTCCCCCCTCCCTCCTCGGTCCACTCAGTCAGCTTGTCAAAAAAAGCATACCACCCCGAGATGTTTGCCAGGGCTCAGAACACATTTAAGTTACAAAATCAAGACCCCCCCAGATGGGAAGGGAGGGATCCTAAAGATCAAGACCACAAAGAACAGCCAATGACTTCTAAAGCCCCAGTGAAGATAGTGTCACTTAACGTCAAAGGACTTCAAAATAATAGAAAAAGGAGGCTAGCCCTCCAAGACATGAAACAGGCAGGGGGAGACATTGTATTCCTACAGGAAACCCACTTCACATCACAAGACCCCCCAAATTTATTCAAAAAAGTGTTTCCAACATGCTTTTTCTCATCATTTAGTAGTAAAAAGCGAGGAGTGGCTATACTAATCAGACAAGGAACTCCATTTAATCATATCAAAACAACCATGGATCCAGAGGGTAGATTTCTCGTGGTATATGGCTCCTTAGTGGGCTCAGCAATCGCTCTAATCAATGTATATGCCCCAAACGAAAACCAAACAGAATTCCTAAAAACAGTGCTTGAGGGCATCGACCCGGGATATCTGTCATCGATGATAGTGGGAGGAGACCTAAACATGGTCTCTAACCCCACCGAGGACAGATCAACCGCAATGGGTCACCCCCGTACAACCCACTCCCAAATCACGGGGAGAAGGTTCAGGGAAATAATGGACGAGTTCTCATTGGTGGACATATGGAGATCCCAACATCAGGGTCAGAGAGACTATACCTTTTACTCAGCACCTCACCAGACCTATTCACGCATAGATTATTTTCTGCTGACCAAAAATATCTTAGAGGCAACCACGAAATCAGACATCGGCCCCATCATGTGGTCAGACCATGCCCCAATCACCTTGACCCTATCCACACCATTCAAAAAGACAACATCATTCTCCTGGAGATTGAATGACTCCCTATTGAACCACCCTGAGATAGAGAGAGAGATCAGAGCCTCCCTTAAGGACTACTTTTTCTTTAACTCAGGGTCGGTGTCATCTCCAGCGATCCTATGGGAAGCCCATAAGGCGGCAATTAGAGGCAAATTCATCTCTATTGCCTCTCATAGGAAAAAAATAAAACAAAAATTGATTTCGGAACTCACTGATAACATCTTAACATTAGAGCAATCCCATAAAGCTAATCCCGCAAAAAAAACCTATAAAGCCTTAACAATAGCCAGACAAAAACTCAAACAAGCCCAAATTGACGATGTGGAAAAAGCCCTTAAATGGACTAATCAACATTATTATGATAAGGGTAACAAGGCTGACAAGCTTTTGGCCAGCAGATTACGAGGCATTCAAAAGAGATCTCAAATAACAGCGATCAAGAATAGGTCTGGCGAGAAACAATACAGTGACAAAAAAATAGCAGCGGAGTTCACAAAATATTATACAGAACTTTATAACTTAAGATCCAAAACTGGTCGACCAGAACCAAAAGCATCAGAAGCGATTAAAAAATACTTAGACAAATGCCAACTCCCTACTCTGACTGAAGAGGAGAATGAGGTCCTCAACGCGGAGATCACAAAAGAAGAATTAGAAGGAGCAGTAAAAGCATTGAAGATCTCCAAATCTCCTGGCCCTGATGGCTTCACTAATGTCTACTACAAGAGATACTTGCCCATACTATCCACGCATCTATTAAAAATGTTCAACCATTTTTTGGTGGAAATTCCCCACCTCCATGTCCCTTGCCAACCTAGCCATAATTCATAAGGAAGGCAGGGACCCGATGCAATGTGGTAGCTACCGTCCAATCTCCCTTCTCAATAATGACCTCAAATTATATAGCAACATTTTGGCCAACAGATTAAACCCTATCCTACCGAGGCTAATAAACATAGACCAAGTCGGATTTGTGACAGGTCGACAGGCCTCGGAAAACACACGTAAAATAATTAATATTATTGAGCATATCCACCTCACAGGAACCAAAGCAATACTACTTAGCTTAGACGCAGAGAAGGCGTTCGATAGAATCGACTGGCTATTCTTAGACCATACCATGCGTAAATTTGGCTTTAAAGACGCATACTTAGAAGGGGTCCGCAGACTCTACCAAGACCCATCCGCAACGGTAAAATTACCAGGGGGCAGTATCCAGAGTTTCAGCATTAAAAATGGTACGAGACAGGGGTGCCCCTTGTCCCCCCTCCTCTTCGCACTAACTATATGTAACGGTTTTTGTGAACCGGCCTGACCCACCCAATCTCATATTGGCCCCTGTGGTCTAACCAGTCCCCATTACAGTGTGGTAGTGTCTGGTGGTGCACCTGTTGGCAACAGGACTCCTGAGTCTCCCGCATGATGGTGTGTGGGGAGAACCCGTCCAGACAGGCAGCTGAGGTAGTGTGCTGAGTCCTACCTATGTCCAGTGCAGCGCCTCCACCTCATCAGGGTCCCTTCGGTCACTTGGGGATGGTCCTGGCGAGGAACTCCTCTGTGGTGCTCCTCTCTGTACAATCACTTCACACATGTACACGAGAGGGTTTGTAATTAAGAGCATCTTTATTGTACGGTGGGCCATGCTGCCCTCCACAATGGGGTGTATTAGCCCTTCATTGTCACCGCACTTCCCTTTAAAAGGTATAGTTCGCCTTAAATAGGGATTCCCTATCCCAGCCGGGATGTCTTTACTCTGTGCCAGGTCCCTGGACAAAGTCTTCTTATTCAGCTACTATAACATAACTCTTAACTGCTCCTACTCTTATTCCTCCTCCAGCAACACACTAACTTTGGCTCAGTGCTGTGCCTTATGTACACTCTGGGGCTGACACAACTCTGACATCACCAACCAGGGAGTCAGAGTCTGTGACCACTCCCATCCTTACATAGGGCACCTCACCAGGGTGTGAGGGCAAACCTCCATAATTACTGCTGGCATGCCCACAACTTACCAGGCCTTACTGTCAGCAGGAGAGATGACTGTAGCCATTTTACATGACCGCTACATACTCCCCCTGGTGAATCCCATCGTCCTCGCTGGGACCTAAATTTGCATACCTTCCTCCAGGAAGCACTGTAACACAAAACATAATTGTTAACATCACACAGATTTGCACAATATAACAGAAAAATTACTACAGTGACATCCCGCCAAGCCCGCCCCGACCAGCAGCCACGAGCCCGCGTAATGTCTCAGTACCCCCTAATAGTAGTGACTCGGGTCAGGTTTTCTAACCTCTCTACCACCAATGTCCAGGACCGTGACATGATAATGTCTAGGCAGTCCCCTCTCGGGCCTATAGGTCACCTTGTGTTTATGTATGTTCCTCCCTATACTCCACACTCGCATCAGGTGATCTATCCTGTCCTCTGCCTTCCTTCTGGTAACTTCACTCCCCTTACTGACCAGATACATTTCAATGGTTTCCCTAAGCCACCTTTCTCTGTTTTCTTCTATCTCCTCCATGAGGGGTTCAGGGACATAAGGGTACTCCAACCCGTGGGAAGACTTATATCTGGCCATTATGGCCCTTTCAGCTCTACTGATCCTGGTCAGATCAGCATTGCCTGCCCGCCCAGGCAGCACCCATGACAGGGGTTCATCAGGATCCACAGGGGCTGATAGTGTGTCAGGACCCATGGGCTCTATCTCCCTGTGTTCTATCTTAATCCACCGGTCCTGCAATTCCCTATCTCGTTGCTCAGGGGTGAATTCTCCTTCGGCCCACCAAAAATCTACTACCTCCTCCCTACGGATGAGAAACCGCGTACGGTCCATCCAGGCTACATAGCCTTCAAAGAGCGGGGCCCACCAACGGTGTTCTTTGAACCGGTGCGAATCCCCTGACTCGCTTTTGTCCGCACCACCCCAGAGAATACCCCCGATGTCCGTGCCGACCGTGGTACGGACCACCGTGATGATCCCAGGGCCTTTTTCTCTGGTTTGTTGGTCGCAGGAGGCAACCACCGGGCTACCGCGGCCTTACCTAATTCTCCCCCACCCCGAGAAATGCCCTCTGTAGCGCAACTGTGCTGTCTTTCCCAAGTCCGTCTCTCCTCCTCCCCCAAAGGTACGTCCACAAGTTCTAGGCTAGGCGGGGACCCCGGGGAACAGCTGATGGGGGCAGGGGTTTTACCTAGGGCGTGGGGTTGGGCGTAAGGGCAAGCGAGGGGGCGCCACGGGGCTACGACCCGTTCCCAGCTGTCCATGGATTGATCCAATGAGGATAGCTCACCCTCCTCAGTCTGCGGTTCGCCCATCCAGCTCTTGGGCCCTTGAGGTGATCGGGGACCTTCACCCGATCACCGAAGCGTCGCTGCTTCCTTCCCGTCTGTTCCGCCGTCGCCACCAGAAGTGATGTCCTCTCCGGAACCGGAAGTGCCGCCATCTTGGGTTGGACCCCCATGCGGGATCTCTTCCTCGATGACGACATCCGGAAGTTCCGCCGTCGTCTCCACCGGAAGTGGTGTCATCTCCGCACGTGCGTATTGGGCCTGGCACGGCCTTTCTTCCGCTACACCGTCTACCGGAGTAAGGTAAGTAAGTGGGCTTCTCTTACCATTCCGCAGGGGTGTAGGCGTCTCTCGCCCGTCGCCGCCATATCCTGGGGCGGAGGGACTCCATCTCTCGGCTCGCCGATCTGCGGGGGACGCCCTGCTTTCCAGGCTGCTACTCACGCCACGGGGTGTCGTCCTCCCCTGTTCTTTCCTGGGCCCCAATTTTACCACCGCTAGCTCGCGGAGATCCTCATCCGAGTAGTCTCCCTTCCCCGATTTAGGGGTCACCGATCGGGGCAAAAGTCTCTTTTCAGTGCGGTCGGGGGGTGACCCGACCGTCTCAGTTGCTGCTGACCCAGCCGATTTGATCGACTCCAGTCCCCTTTCTCCGGGACTTGCACAACTTATCCATAGTGCACCAGGGGACTCTGCGGCTCGCCTAGCCGTATCCCCCAGGGGGTCAGCAGGTTGTATCGGGATGAATGTTGGCATCGGCCACAGATACAATGTCCCGCAGTGTGGGCAACGTGCCGCTGTATTAACAGTGCCTCCGGGCAGCCCGCATTGAAGGCAGAGCCCGACCACCGTCTCGGTGTTGGCCACCCTGACTACCAGTAGCCCGCCGGGTACCGAGTAGGGCTGGGTGGAGACCATAGTGCCCACAGTGGAGGAGCAGGCCATTCTTTTAATAGGGTCCACTTTCTGTATGGGTCTCTCCAGGTCAGTGGTTCCTCGCAACTGACTGGTAGAAGTTGCTGGGCCAGCCACTCCCTGCTTCGGCTCCTCCCTCCGCTGACATAGCTGGAACCCGCCCCCAGGGGTTGCAATAATGGGCGGGTCCCACAGGGGAATAGCATGCCCCTTAATTAAGGCCGCGCCTTTCTCAGTCCTGGTGGCCGCGGTCTGCGTTTTCGCGCCAGTTTCCCCATCAGGGTGAGGTTCTTTTCCCGCGGCTAGTTCCCGCCTTCTCCTGGCAGCCGCCATTTGTGCAAGGTAGCCATCCTTTTTGCACTGCATCTCCACGGCCGGAACTACTTCTTGTAGTGGCGCCGTCTGGATATAAGTCCCTGGGCCCAGTGGGTGCATTCCCACAGGCCATAGTTGAAAGTCACTCCCCCTGGTGGAAATCAGGGGAGGGTCCCATAGACTAAGCGGTTGACTCAGCACAGGGGCCGAGTGAGTCACTGTCCATGAAGGCGCAGCCATAGCTTTCGCGCCATGCCCCCCATCAGGGCGGGGCTCTGCTGCTCGCGCCATTCCCGGCCAGCTTTTTGCAAGTCCTGGATCAGCCAAGTTCTCTGCGACTGGCCCACGCGGTCTCCCTAGCAAGCGGGAGCCGCCATTTTGGATAGCTTTTGAGTCCGAAATGTCAGTTTGTTTTCTTGATAAGGTAGCATTCATTTGGTTGCACGTCCACTGACATCCATCCTCACTGTGCTCCACCCCATTTATCACAATGTCCTCACACTCCTCAAGGGGGGCACCTCGGTGTCCCAGACAGGACAAAAACGGGGCAGCCACCGCCTTCGCTCCACTCCAGAGCAGATTAGTTAGAGACAGCTTAGCGACAGTTTGCTCTTCAGTGGGGCGCACGCCACGGGTGCCTTCCCCATCAGCCTCTGGTCGCCATTTTGGGCTCTCCGCACTACGCGGATCCTCCATTCCTTGGGTTGTCACGCTCTCGTACCAATTATCGTACATGGGGCTCCGCTCTGCGGGGCAGCCACCACACCAGTACAATAAAGATTTGCTCAGATGCACCAAACACATGTGTACCTGATCTAGGCTGGACTCATGTTGCACTACCTCAGGCTAGGCTCACTCTCTCAGTGTCTGCTGTAACTCCTTCCTCCCAGTCTGTGCTCCCTATGGTAAGTGCCTGGAATGGGCTAGAGTACTCTGGCTCTGCCATGCAGTACTTGGGGCGTCTACCTGTCTTGGTTAGCCTAGCGCAGACCCTCTCCAGGATTCCTGACCACGTTAACAGGCTATCCCTTCTGGCGTCCTACCAACTAGCACTACCTCAAAGTGACTCGGTCAGCTATAGCCCTTCTCCAAACCCCTCACTCCTTTCAGGCCCCTAGGTCGTCCCTGCGAACTGACAATACCCTGCCAGCCCCTGACCACCCCTAGGTCCGTCCCAACGCAGCACAGAGTGGCAGCAGACACTCTCCCTGTTTCCCAGTGTGCCTAGCTAGAGCCTGTCCTGTTGACAGATCTGATCTCAGCAGCTCGCCTCCAAATGTAACGGTTTTTGTGAACCGGCCTGACCCACCCAATCTCATATTGGCCCCTGTGGTCTAACCAGTCCCCATTACAGTGTGGTAGTGTCTGGTGGTGCACCTGTTGGCAACAGGACTCCTGAGTCTCCCACATGATGGTGTGTGGGGAGAACCCGTCCAGACAGGCAGCTGAGGTAGTGTGCTGAGTCCTACCTATGTCCAGTGCAGCGCCTCCACCTCATCAGGGTCCCTTCGGTCACTTGGGGATGGTCCTGGCGAGGAACTCCTCTGTGGTGCTCCTCTCTGTACAATCACTTCACACATGTACACGAGAGGGTTTGTAATTAAGAGCATCTTTATTGTACGGTGGGCCATGCTGCCCTCCACAATGGGGTGTATTAGCCCTTCATTGTCACCGCACTTCCCTTTAAAAGGTATAGTTTGCCTTAAATAGGGATTCCCTATCCCAGCCGGGATGTCTTTACTCTGTGCCAGGTCCCTGAACACAGTCTTCTTATTCAGCTACTATAACATAACTCTTAACTGCTCCTACTCTTATTCCTCCTCCAGCAACACACTAACTTTGGCTCAGTGCTGTGCCTTATGTACACTCTGGGGCTGACACAACTCTGACATCACCAACCAGGGAGTCAGAGTCTGTGACCACTCCCATCCTTACATAGGGCACCTCACCATGGTGTGAGGGCAAACCTCCATAATTACTGCTGGCATGCCCACAACTTACCAGGCCTTACTGTCAGCAGGAGAGATGACTGTAGCCATTTTACATGACCGCTACATATAGAACCCCTAGCGCCTACAATCCGAAATAACGTAGATATTCAAGGGATAGAAATTGGACGTTCGCATTACAAAATATCCCTGTTTGCGGATGACATAATATTAACACTCTCAAAACCCCAGATTTCCCTCCCAAACTTACAAAAAGAGCTTTTAGACTTCGGAGCCATATCAGGCTATAAAATCAACAACGATAAATCCGAAGCACTAAACCTGAACCTGCCAGAGCCAGAGATGAAACTCCTTAAGCTAAATTTTAACTACCGATGAAGCTCCTCCTATATCAAATATCTGGGAGTAAAGATATCGGGGAACTACCATTCTCTATACCATCATAATTATCCGGCCCTCTTTAGGAAAATTAAATTAGACCTAGATAAATGGGGGGCATACCAAATTTCATGGATCGGGAGAATGATCTCGGTGAAAATGAACATACTCCCCAGATTATTATATTACTTTCAGACACTCCCGATCCACATCCCTGGCACAGAATTGAAAAATATCCAGAAACAAATTCTCCACTTCATCTGGCAGGGGAAAAAACCCAGAGTCGCAAGGACAGTTCTACTTGCTTCGAGGGGCAGAGGGGGCCTGGGGGTCCCGGATATTACACGATACTATCAAGCCACCCAGTTAAGACAGGTAGTAGTATGGAACGCGGAGCCTGGACAATATTGCTGGCTAGACATAGAAATGCAATACGCCGGCACGCCTTCTCTGCCAGCATGCCTTTGGTCCCTGAGCAGGGAAGATTTGCAGAAAAACAAATTTCAATTAGGACCAATGAGACACACATGGGAGACCTGGACGACATGCAAACTGAAATTTAAGCTCACAACTGCCAAATCCCAACTCGCACCAATTACTCAAAACCCCAAATTTCCACCTGGCTGTGAGCCCAGACAATTTGAGCAATTCACGACTAAAAAGATAAGGGCGATTGCCGACTTCTTGAGCATAGGAGAGTTCTTGAGCTACCAAAGGCTACAAAACAAATACGAAATACGGGGATTGAACGTCTTTAAATATCTCCAAATCCGGCACTTCATCCAATCAATATCACCAATGTTGGAATTTCCCCCTCTCACGAACTTCGAAAGGCTATGCAAAGAAACGTCACATAAAAAAGGTCTAATAACGCAAATATACTCAGAACTAGAAAGGGCAACAGATGCCCCAGTTCATGCTCCATTGGGCAGCAGAATTGGGCATAGTTATAGACCGAGAGGACTGGGAAAGTATTTGGGACTCAGCCTCAGGAACTTCCATATGTACCACAATCAAAGAAAATATATACAAAATATTGTTTCGCTGGTATCTTACCCCAGTTAGAATAAATCAAATCTACCCTCTGGCCTCTGACCTATGTTGGAGAGGCTGCGGACAAAAGGGTGACATGGCCCACATTTGGTGGTCATGTCCAGAAATTCAGAAATACTGGGAAACCATACAGACTCTAATCACAGAGGTCACGGACCTCCCAATACCCATTGACCCGCTGACCTACTTGCTGGCCAGGCCAATCGAGAACATTGACCGCCCAACAAGTAAATTGATCTCCTTCATTCTTACGGCGGCAAGATGTGCGGTGGCGGCCTCGTGGAAGAAGGTGTCTCCCCCCCCTAGGCAAACAGTCAAAAACAGAATACAGGAAGTTATGTTAATGGAAAAGCTCTCGGCCTTCCTAAAGAGGAAAACTGAGCCCTTCTACAACACATGGGAACCATGGCTGACCCGTATGGCAGACTAAAGATGGCTACCCCCCACAATAGAAGACCGTAGTGAGGGAGGAATCTCGTGCGATGGACTGAGGAGGAAGGGCCCTCCCTTCCTCAGACCCCCCCCCCCTTATCTCTCCCTCTCTGCCCCCTCCCCTTCCCCCCCTATTCTCTGTTTCTATCCTCACGCCAACCCTGCCGACCCACGCTTTAAGGTCGGGGGCGCGTTGAGTCTTTCCCTCTTATTGTCATTAAACCAGGAAAACCTGTATTAGGCAATATGATGTTTATTCAGCCTATAATGTATATCAAATAATGCCTAATAAAAAACTTTTGGAATTTTTTTTTTACAAACATTAAAACCCGTGAATATACGCCATATTCGCTTCTTCATTCACTTACATAGTCACTACTGTATATTTGTATTTGCTGTGAATATAGTGTGATGATATTTGCTGAGAATACGGCACTTCTACTGCAACCGAGCTCCATCACTGCAGCAGCGCACTGCAAAGCAATGGAGCAAATCACTTGAGATTCAAGGCAGTGCTAGCTGTTTTTACACAACAACCTAATGTGTTTTTAATGTAGCTCATTAAGCACTGGATTATACAGTGAATTCTGCAACAAATGAGCCTGTAGATTTGGCAATCATAACACCAAATACAAATATCAACCCCCACTATGTACAGTAGATTACATTACACAGAGTTGCAAAATAATAGCACTCTGAAAATATACTGAGCTGTCCAACGTTGCTGTGCTGGTGAGTTTACGGTCTTGACGCGAACCACAAACTCACCCGTCCGCCACATTTGTTGACAATATATATGGTTTTGCTCAGGCTCTCATACTTTAGATATATACACTGTGCTAGAGTACAAAATCAGAAATTCTCTCCCCCCCCCCCCACCATATCATCATCTTAAATACAGCAATTATTTTTATATTCCCTTGTTTTTATTTACAAAGTGCAATAAAGTAAACACAATCAACAGAATATTTCAGGATTCTACATGTTCCACTCCTCATCCTGCTTCTCCCTAACATACCTCTCTACTATTCAGCTTCCCCCCTATATGCTCTTCTGATCACCTGCTTCTTCTTTAAATGATGCCCCACTCTCTTTTACGCCCCTTCTATCTCACTTCCCGCCTGCTTATGCATACATACTGTACACACACACATACATACAGTGATAGATGCAGAGCAAACTGGCTCTCTGCAGCCGCTTTCACACACAGTCTGCTATGGGAGATCCAGCCCAAGATTATGGCCTCTCCAGGACATATACATGTATTCACACAAACATTACATCAAGAGAAAGGAATAGTACAATTATCGCAATTACAGGAACTTACAGGAAACCTTATCAAACCCCTTTAAGGGTATCAGAAAAGAAAAAGCTTAGCTCTAATTAGATAGAAACCAGAGCTGAAAACCACAGCCTGTCAACAGCATAGTTGGGGATAAAGAATTAAAACAAAGAAAACAATTACCCTTAAAATGATACAGCTGCTAGGTGAATTGTTAAACCTATAATCTAGCCATCTTAAGGGAAATGTTCCAGCCACATACAGATGTAGCAAGCCTAAGTATCTTAGGGGCCGCTTCCAAGTATGGTCACGTGACCGCCACACCAAATAATTAATGCTGCGAGGGGCCTCTTTTGGATGCATGGATGGTAGGGCCGGCTTCATGGCAGTACCATTGGTGCCACTGCATCTAGCTCCATACTTACAGAGGCCCTGTGCTCTTCCCCATAACATTTAAACTAATTGTGAGGGGAGAGCGCGGGGCTTCTGTAAGCTCCGGCATCTACTCCTGCTCCTCATCTCCGGCATCATCTCCTTGTGGTGACGCATCCCCATGACAAAGCGAAGTAGCTGGAGGAGATCCAAGAGAAGGTAAGAGGCCCCTTGCTCTCCCCTGGCACCTATCCCCCTCAAACCCCCAGCGTGTCTATAACAGGGATTTATCACTATTTAAGAGAAACTGCCTCTAAATCCGCAGTGTGCTGGTTAATTGCACACAGGCAAATCAACCAAACTCCACCTGGCTGATTGGGACTTTTAGAAAAGTCTGATGTGAAAAACAGAAGAGGGATTACTTAGCTCACAATTGGGCTGACACAGGAAAGCAGAGAAGCCTGCACACAGACACTGTCTTGAGAACAAAGGTGTGCTGAGATCAAGACATCCAGAGACCTACTGCTGCGGCCGAGTTTATTCGAGCATTTGCCCGTTCTCGGCCGCAGCAGTTACCTGGCGCGCGCCGGAGGGTGCCGGGCGCGCGCCGATGCAGCGGAGGAGAGGCCCGCCGATCGCGGCTTCCCCCTCTCATCTCCGGGTCCGCCGGGTCCCCCGGAACCCCCTGCCGCCGTCCCACACATCGCGGAACACCAGGGCGCCTGCGCGTGCAGGGGGCGCAGGCACCCGATGACGCGTGACCGCACATCGGTGACGCGCGGCACGCCGAGGGGCTGCCACTTGCAAGCCGGGAAATCTCCCGGCTTGCGGTACTGGCCACACTGCAATAAAGTGTGTCGCCAGTGTATATTTCCAGACTGACAAGGAGGGCCACCTGCTTAAGGTACTTCCTGAGACTTTGGAGTGATAGGCTGGTAATGGGAATATCCCTCCAGTCCTGCAGATAGGGTCTGGGGAAGTACGTTAGCCCTTACAAAAGGGATAGGGGTTTGTTATTTTGTTGTTTTGTATGTTATGCCTGGATAAAGGAACAGGCTCAATAAAGCCAAGATATAATTTCACCAAAATCGGTTTCCATTATATGTACCTCTGCACACATCTCTTACAGTGTCCTACATGGTCAAGGCCTTTGAGATCACTTTCACACATTTAGACCTACATGGACACCACACAGCTTGACTGCGGCAGACACTGTCCCCGGTGCCGCAGACTTTTGCTTGTTTGTCAGCAACGCTGAGAACCTTGTCTTGTAACATCTGTATATTATAACGTTCTCCGATCTCGACTTTATAGCACTAGAAGTGTGATTGTGTGTATACTGTGAGCAACTACAAGTATAAAGCAAGGACACACTGTGTCTGACATATTTTTGGGTCGGCCTAAGGGCAAGGGGAACAATGCGGTTGCCTTCGGCCCCGTGCCTTCAGAGGCCACTCCTTTCCCTCTGCCTGTCGGCACCAGGATCCAACATCCGCCCAACCGGAGGATGGAGTAAGCATGGGGCCCTCGGACCAGCAGAACCGTTTCTCACCCCAAAACGACAGGCGTGTGGTTTGTTTTTTTGAGGGGGGTGGAGTTTTGCCTTCTCTGGAGCGGCCATCCTCCTGTTGAATCGCATTGCCATATTGACCGGCTTCAAATGGCTGTCTCATCACGACGATGCGTTGCCATGGCAATGTGACTACATGCCGCCAGAGTGCCGTGACGCTGCCGGAGGAGGACCACTCTTCAAGGTAAGTAACCTTCATTTTTTCCACAGGAGGGGCCCCGCTGCCAATGTGCCGCCTTGGGCCCCACTAAGGCTAGCCCTGGGATTAATTGCTTTGCGGGTTAATAATAGAAACTGACAAATATATCAAGTGTTTCAACAAAGGTAAAAGAGTCAAGCATATTTTACAGGAAGAGAAGTGCTAGAAGAAGAGGTTATGATATGAAATTGGAAGGTGGAAAGCTCAGGGGAAATGTGAGGATGTCCTTCATGGGAAGGGGGGTTGATTCATGGAATAGCCATACATGGCTAATACCGTAAGGGGATTTAAAATGCTTTGGATAGATAGAAGGCTATTCAAAGTATGAAAGCAACCAAAAGCTCCAATAGGGTCAAAGGCTTCACAGCTGGTAGGAGAACAAATGGTCAGACTACAATAGATGGTCCATTTGGTTCTGATCAGCAATCCCCTCTAGCAGCTAAAGAGGTTAGGAAATGGTTATACATACATGTTATCTTCATTAGCAAGATGTTGGATGTGTTCTACATCTACTGTACTGCTTTAGGATCATGGGTTCCTCCCGTAGGCTTTACACTAAATGTCCAAGACAAGAGCAGACTTTATGTCACTGAGATTTGTAGAGATCTTTCCAATTTTATCTCTGCTGATCTCAGGCTGATCTCAGCTCTATGGAAACTGCTCAGCATGCAGAATTAATTATTTAAAGATTATGGGTATAGCAAGAAGGAACAACCTAACAAAAAAAGGTAATATGGAAATACATTCCCCTGAACCAGAAAACCTATCACGGGGGACTTTCTTTCCATAATTACCTTCCCAGATTTAAACTACAGTATATGGTTAACTTTTACTGCCAAAGCGCGTTCAGAATTTAGCGACTCAAAAATAATATGAGGGCAAGGGAAATCCTGGCATTATTCTGAACTGATCTCAGCGGACAATAGGGTAGTATTTTTAAATGAACAATATTTCATATGATGTTGTTTAACTCAACCTTGAGTTTAACCTATCAAATATATATCTTTAACAGGACAAGATGCTTTCTAATGTGTTAGCGATCAGTGACTTCTGGCAAAGTTTCATATCTTTGCGACATTTTCGCCTGCCGCAAATGTCCAAAATATGCTAAGTTCACAAACGTGTGCAAAAGTTTCATATATCTCTAATGTTTAATGCTCTACAGGAGCATAAACACGACATTCAAAAAAGGAGATGTGCCTTAATCTCTTCACTGCCTGAAGTTCGACAGTACTCAAGTACCGCCAGATTTGAGGGATTTGTGACCATGTGATTGCTTCGGTAACGATCAGATGGCCTCAACCATCCCGATACCGAAAATGAAAGTATATATACTGTATGTATGTATGTGTATATATATATATAAATATATATTTATATATATATATATATATATATATATATATATATATATGCAAATATAACTGTATGCTCATCTGCATGTCTTAGGCAGGTCTGCAACCCCGCCTTTCCCCATTATCACCCAGCATACAGCACTTCCACTGCAGCAAGGGATTCTGGGAAATGACATGCAAATGAGCACACAGTGTCACTTTTTGCCTCAATAACCATTTTTAACATGGTTCCCTATAGGCTTAAGCTTGCTGCATGGTCACAGCTTTGAGCACAGCCAGGGTTAAGGTGCATACCCAGAAAACCACCCACAGACAGCTGTTTCGACCTTGATGGGTCTCATCAGTGTGGGGTTGATTTTACTGGGAATGCAAGAGAGGCTATGGGTTAGGCTATACCATAATACTGAGTTAAGTTATGGTGAGTAAAAAAAGTGACAAATATATATATATATATATATATATATATATATATATATATATATATATTAGTGTAAATTCATAAACAGTGCATTACAGTATGTTATCCATGAATAACATTCTTTCATTATTCATGAGTATGATGTCACGCTCTTGAATTATAGAGCAGAATTCAGCATTCAGGCCGCTACTGGCTGTTTTATTCCCTCGCAGGGCAGTTTCCAACAGAAGGAGAAAGAAAAGCAAGTGTGGGGCTAAATATAAACCGTGAAAGGGCAGGAAGAATCTGTCCTGTAATTTAAAGAAGCTGTGATGGGGAAATGTCTATGCAAACCGCTGCTGGCTTTTTCCTTTATAATGGAGGTTGTTGCTCAAATAGGAGAACTGAAATGTTAGTCTGCTGGACTTCTACAGCTTCTGCATTGTGACTTAAAATACAGCATATTACATAAGAAGTAAGCCAATTTGGGCCAAGAAAAAACATGGATATTTTTTTTTGTGCCTAAAAACAGATACAGTACTATGAAGGAGAATTCGCCAGCAAAAAAAGGTTCTTTATGTTAATGGTTCAGTCCAACCTAGGAACAAAGTGTACTAATGTCATTGACATGTTAAAGGAAGTAATACTTCTAAGTATTTTTTAATCATTGTTAAAGTTACTTTGCAAACATGATGAGCTGAGACTCGGCAGGGATAAGGTTTTCTCTGGCTGCTCCCTTTTGTCTGATCTCACTGTGGGGCCTATGCAGAGAGCTGCGAGAAGCCCAATCTCGCCAGTTTTTAGCCAAATATGCCTATAGCAATTTAGTAAATGGCGAGAAACTGGCGAGATGAGTATAAAGCGCTAGTTTTTTTTTTTGTTTTAAAAATTCGCTGCGCGGGTGGTGAGAAGCAATATCTTGCCAGTTTTAAAAAGGGCCATATGCAGGAAGCCCCGATCACCATCTCGCCGCTGATCGCGCCATTAAAATGGAGAGATGTTCTCCAAATAGCTCCGCCAACAAAAGCAAGAAGCTAGAGCTGAGCGGCGAGAGGGACCATAAAAAAAAAATCATTCCTTTTCCTGCCTCGGATTGATGCCGGGGGGCTCCAGAGCTGATACCCAGGAATATCAGCACCGATGGCCCCCGGCATGCATCCGAGGCAGGAAAAATGCATGTACAGCCCACTTCATTACCTTAGCGGGTAACCGCTAAGGCAATGAAGGGGTTAACCCACCGTGCCAGCTTTATTGTGGGTAGCGGGTGTGGGTGAAGGGGGTATTTGGCCCTTGGTGTGAGTTTAGGGCTTGCGAGGGGGTTGCTGGTGCACTTAACCCCTTCAGGACCGTAGCAGTTAATACCGCTACGGTCATGAAGGGGTTAACCCCTCCCGCAACCCCCCCCCCCGCAAGCCCTAAACAACCACAGTTGGGACAAATACCGCCTTCACCCACCCCCACTCCCCACAATGAAAAATAATCACACACAGCAGCCCCACACTAAATAAATAAATGTTAAAGAATAAATAAATAAATATATATAAATATAAATATAAATATATATATATATATATATATATATATATATATAACAACAACACTTATAACCCCTAACATACACATATATGCACATCAATGATACTGTAGACCGGCGGGGGCCCTCGGGTGTTACCCGCAGGCCTGCAGTACCAATTATGTGCCCCCCCCCCCAAATTAATGAATAAACACATACATACTTTTAAAGAAATAACCCCCCCCCTAACACATAGAAGTATAGTTATGGCCACAATTACTATTATCCAAAAAGGGATAATAGTGAATGTGCCCATTTTAAATACATTAACAGCAATAAATACATTAAATACATATAGTACTCACCCATGTCCGGCTGCAACGATGAAGGCCATCCTCATCTTCATCCTTGCCATGCCCCCTCCGCTGCTGCAAAACATATACAACAATGAAAACATCCAAAGTAATGTCCCCTAACCCCTTAATCACCATAGCGGTTATTAACCGCTACAGTCATTAAGGGGTTAACCCACCCTCACTCACCACTTGGGATGCCTACATACCCTCTCACAGTAACCCCCCAGCCCACGAGGCCTAACCACCCTCACCCACTACCCACAAGGGAGGCCTACCCACATACCGTTGGGGAACACACCCCCCCCCCAACACCTACAGTACAATAATGTCCAAAATAACTATCATCCAGATAGGGATAATAGATTATTTGGCCATTATTAAAAACATTAACTAGCATATTCAAATAAATTAAGTACTACTGACCTTATCAAAAAGAAATCTCATTCGCCAGCAACATCCTTGTCTTGCCCACAAAAAAACATAGCCAATACAATGCCAATACATTGCAATTACATTGAGATATCAATTAACCCCTTAAATACCATATCGGATAATAACCTCAAAGGTAATTAAGGGGTTAAGCCACACTGGCCCGATACCCACCCTTCACCCATGAATTTGTACATTGGCTTCATCATGCAAATATATATATATATATATATATATATATATATATATATATATATATATATATATATATATATATACAGAGAGAGAGAGAGAGAGAGAGAGAGAGAGAGAGAGAGAGATATACACACACATGATGAACCAATATACAAATAAATGTAGAAGGGTTATCAAAAACATGCAGTACTCAAAATAACAGTTCTCCATTAATACACACTACAATACAAGTAACATCGCTACCGTACCATGTGTGGACGGCCATGTTTTTTTAATGACGTCATCTTAAAGGCAATTGAAGCAAAGCCATTCTGATTGGCTGTGCTTGCATTGCCTTTAAGTGACGTCATCAGTTTTTTTTTATCTGCCAAAACACATGGTTTTCACGGCCCAATCAGGGCCGTGGGAACCATATGACGAAAATGTGACGTCATAGGCCTTTAAAAGCCTATGTCGTCTCATTTTGAAGCCAGACGCCGAGGAGGAAGGACCTCCTACAGAAGAAGAAGGCCAGGGCGTGACCGAAGATGGGAAGAAGACCCCGGAAGAAGGTAAAAGAAAGAAGAATACAGATGAAGATGGATTACAAGTAGAAGACCCGTGGATTGATTTGGATTTTTAGTTTAATGTTTATTTTTTTATGGTTTGTTATTTTATGGGTTCCTGTGCCTGGTGGTTTTGTACGCGAGTAACCAGTTCAACGGGAGTCGGTGGGGCCAAGTAATGGTAAGTGAAGTAAAGAAATGTATTTAATTCAAATAGTTAATTTTTTTTAATTCTGTTCTTTACATGTTTATTTAATTATCTGTGGTATATCATTTCTTGCCACTGTATGTATGTATGTATGTCTAGAGAGATATATACATACAGGGTAAGAAATGATAGTGTTTTAAAAGCTTGATTTACTGTGTTTTTAATTATTTTGACTATGCATGTATGCTTAAATGTGTGTTTAAAGTCTTTCAAAATTAGATAGATGTAATCGTTGCTATTGTATGTTGTTTTAGAGGTCAGGGGTAGCTTTCGTTGTTAATTTTTTATGCTTCTTGGTACTTATATTTTCACAGCCTACATTGCTGAGTTGCAGGTTTGAATTAGTTAATTGTTTAATTGTTAGGAATTGAATGTAAATTGTTTAGGGATGCAATGTTAATTGTTTAGGGATGTCATTAGTGAATGGTTATTGATTTATGTTTACCGGATTGGTTACAATAGTATATTTGTTTGGAGTTATCTGTATTTGGATTGAAATGTTATTGTTAACATTCATTAGCAGAATGTATATGGTGCATAGATTGTATGCATCATTTATTCAATGTTAATGCAATGTGTTGATTGTGAGGTTTTTGATTGGCATTTTATCTTTTTGATTGTAATATCAGTTAGGATTATGACAGGAAATTACTTGTATTGTAGTGTGCATTAATGGAGAACTGTTATTTTGAGTACTGCATGTTTTTGATAACCCTTCTACATTTATTTGTATATTGGTTCATCATTTGTGTGTATGTATATATATATATATATATATATATATATATATATTTGCATGATGAAACCAATGTACAAATTCATGGGTGAAGGGTGGGTATCGGGCCAGTGTGGCTTAACCCCTTAATTACCTTTACAGTTATTATCCGATATGGTATTTAAGGGGTTAATTGATATCTCAATGTAATTGCAATGTATTGGCATTGTAGTGGCTATGTTTTTTGTGGGCAAGACAAGGATGTTGCTGGCGAATGAGACTTCTTGTTGATAAGGTCAGAAGTACTTAATTTATTTGAATATGCTAGTTAATGTTTTTAATAATGGGCAAATAATCTATTATCCCTATCTGGATAATAGTTATTTTGCACATTATTGTACTGTAGGTGTTGGGGGGGGGGGGGGGGGGAGGGAATGTATTGAATGTATAGGCCAGGTTTATTTTTTTTACATTCAGGGTTTGTTCCGTGGTTCCGTGTGAGACCTCTGGAGACCACCTGCGGGTCTCCTTGGGTATCTCAGGGGTATCAGGCTGGCAGTTCCACGGGTGACACATGCGGGGATGAAGCGGTGGCCTCACATCTGTGGGGGCACCGCCGACCCGTAGGTGCGGGGATGAAGATGTGTGGTCCCACTTCTGTGGGGGCACCGCGGACCCGTAGTGAGCACTCGTGAGTTCCCCAGACCCCCGTGGGAACCACCCGAGGCCCCGCAGACACCTGTGGGTCTGACCCGGGGCTCCCAGACATCCTTGGGCCTACCGTGGGAACCCAATTGTGGACCACGGTGACCCAAGGAGACCACCTGGGGGCCATGGTGCTGGCGGGACCCACCAGCAGGCCTCCAGAACCTGTTTGAAAAGGGCTGCTGGTACCCTGTAGGTCTGTCAGGTGCCCCGCCAGCCCACCGGGGACTCGCGTGGGGCTGCGTTATGAACCCTGTATGTAAAAGGATAAATCTTTTATTTATGGGGGGGCACAGGGGGTGGGTAATGTATTTATTACATATAATGATGTTTATTATGGGTCACTGTATTGTTTTTATTGTGGGTACTGGGGGTGGGGGGGGTGTTCCCCAATGTTATGTGGGTAGGCCTCCCTTGTGGGTAGTAGGTGAGGGAGGTTAGGCCTCACAGGGTGGGGGGTTAGTGTGGGAGGGTATGTAGGCGTCCCGAGTGGTGGGTGAGGGTGGGTTAACCCCTTAATGACTGTAGCGGTAAATAACTGCAATGGTGATTAAGGGGTTAGGGGACATTACTTTGGTTTTTTTCATTCTTGTGTCTGTTTTGCAGCAGCGGAGGGGGCATGGGCAGGATGAAGAGGAGGATGGCCTTCATCGTGACAACCGGTAATGGGTAAGTGCTATATGTATTTAATGTCTTTATTCTTGTTTTTGTATTTTAAATACACATGGGGTGTATGTTGTTTATTGCCATGTTTATTGGGGGCAATTGTCCCAAATAAACATGCTATTCTGCCTTAACCCTTCATTGCCTTAGTGGCTATACGCTATGGTAATGAAGCAGCATTTCTGTATTTTAATAATATTGTGCAGGATCAGGGGTTCCCCTGAGCTTTGATTTGTGGCTCAGGGAACCCCCTGCTCACTGTACAATATTATTAAAAATACATTCATGCTGCTTCGTTAACGTAGCACATAGCCGCAAAGGTAAGGAATGAGTATTTATTAATATGTGTGTTTTATTTATACTGTAGATGTGCAGAGGGTCTCCAGAGCTGAAGCGCTTCAGCTTTAGGTCTAGGGACCCCCTGCTTCCCGAGATACAGGCCCCTTTATGGGGTGCCGGTATCCCTCTGCTTTGTTTACATTCCACGGTCACGTGATCGGGACCTTTAAATGCAGAGGGATACCGGCACCTCATAAAGGGGGCTGTATCTCGGGAAGCAGGGGGTCCCCGGACCTGAAACCAATGCGGTTCAGCTCCTGAGACCCCCTGCACATGTACACTATCAATAAAAATGGTTTTTCAATCATTTTTAATGTGCCGATGTTTGCGCACAGACAGCAGCGGATCTCTCTCTGCTGCAAACACATCTCGCCAGGGGACGGCTTCTCGGTAGGCAGCCGTCTCGCCACCGGTTACTCGCCATTTTATCAAATGGTGGTGGCGCATTAATTCGCCAGGGATTCGGCCCTCCCTGCATACAGCGAGGTTAACACGCCAAAAACCTGGCGAATTGAAACCCTGGCGAATGCAATTGTTCGGCCCTTTCTGCATAGGCCCCTGTGTGTTCAACAAGAGTTTCAACAGGCAAAGAGCCCTTCTCCCCTTCCCTTATCTTCATTTGCTCTCTTCATTTGCTTACCAATTCACAGCCCCCTAAGAGATGTAATTTATAGTTTGTTTACAGTGAAATACGAAAAGCCACATTCTTGCTTTTAGCACAGTTAGATTATTTAAAAGAAGGCAAGTAGTCGGCTTTCATTGAAAGTTTAAATTACCCTTAAAGCTGCATTTTTCCCTAGGTGGGAGGCAGGGGATCTCTGGAGCTTAATTGTGTTAATTGTAGCCCTGGGCCCCTTACTTCCCTCTAAAGCAGGCTTGCACAACACGCGGCCCGTGGGCCACATGCACTTATTGTGCAGCCCGCGGCGGCTTTCCCTGTCCTCCTCCCTCCCTAGCCCGCTTTCACCCTGCGCGCGAGACCTCTCTCCCCCTCCTCCCCCACGAGTCTGCTTTCACCCTGCGCGGGAGTCCGCTCTCCCCCTCCTCCTTGCACGCGAGCCTGCTCTCCCCCTCCTCCCCCTCCTCCTCCTCCTCCTCCTCGCGCGCGAGCCTGCTCTCCCCCTCCTCCTCGAGCTTGCTCTGAGGACTGCGCGCTGTATCCGTGTGGCACTTCCTGTTTGCGAGTGCGTTAGTCCTGTCTGCTCTGCCGCCATGAAGTGAGGTGTAGGGGGGAGAGTGAGGTGCAGGGGGTGATGTGAGGAGAAGTGCAGGGGGTGATGTGAGGAGAGGTGCAGGGGGTGATGTGAGGAGAGGTGCAGGGGGGGTGAGGAGAGGTGCAGGGGGTGATATGAGAAGAGGTGAAGGGGGTGATGTGAGGAGAAGTGCAGGGGGGTGATGTGAGGAGAGGTGCAGGGGGGTGAGGTGAGGTGCAGGGGGTGATGTGAGGTGAGGTGCAGGGGAGTGATGTGAGGTGATGTGCAGGGGGGGTGAGGTGCAGGTGGGATGTGTGTGGGCTGTAGGGGGGTATTGTATGTTATGTGGAGGGGGAATATTGTGTATGGGTGAGGGGGAGAGATGGGGCTGTGAGATAGTGGGTGAATCTCGCAAAGGTTGATGATGAGGGGTGAAGGGGGGGATATGAGGATGAGGGGTGAAGGAGGGGATATGAGGATGAGGGGTGCTGGGGGGTATATGAGGATGAGGGGTGCTGGGGGAGATATGAGGATGAGGAGTGCTGGGGGAGATATGAGGATGATGAGGAGTGCTGGGGGAGATAAGAGGATGATGAGGGGTGCTGGGGCAGTTATTAGGATGATGAGGGGTGCTGGGAGAGATTGATGAGGGGTGCTGGAGGAGATATGAAGATGAGGATGATGATGAGAGGTGCTGGGGGAGATATGATGATGATGATGATGATGATGATGATGATGATGATGATGATGATGATGATGATGATGATGATGATGATGATGATGATGATGATGATGATGATGATGATGATGATTTAACCCGTGCGGCCCAAATCTGTTTTCCTTGGAGCAGTTAGGCCCTTCTCGCTTTACAAGTTGTGCAGGCCTGCTCTAAAGGGTAGCAGCCCTGGCTGGGTGTGCAATATGCCTGTTTAAAAATCTCTCATGCCGCTGCCCAATGGGAAGCCATGACATCATCCTTTGTGACTTCCTATTGGCCCGTGTAACGCAGAACATTTAAACCGCATTAGTTCACGGGAACACCTGTAGAGGTAAGTATCTCTGTTGAGTAGATCATCGCAAGAGTGGTAATCAATGTGGTTCAGCTCTGTATACCCCCTGCTTCTTACCTAGAAGGGAAATATTTTATTATTATTAGTATTAGCATTATTATTAGTACTGAAGCATTAATTCTTGTAATTATTACCATGTATGTTTTGTCATTTGGATGCAGCACTGGGCACCCCCTGTTTGTTATATTCACTTGCCACAGCCCAGTGGCACTCTACTGTATGTGACATTACATATAGTCAAGATTAGGTGGGTGTGGGCGTTTGAGCTTGCTGGGTTTGTGTGTTAATTAATTTCTGACTGGAATCAGTTGTATGGAGGTTGTGGCACCTCCCCCAGAGCTCACGTCACCTCCCCCAGAGCTCACGTCACCTCCCCCAGAGCTCACGTCACCTCCCCCAGAGCTCACGTCACCTCCCCCAGAGCTCACGTCACCTCCCCCAGAGCTCACGTCACCTCACCCAGAGCTCACGTCACCTCCCCCAGAGCTCACGTCACCTCCCCATTTTTAATGGTGGGTCTTCTCATCTTGCTGCAGTTAATGAATCTATTACGGTTCTTCCCCCTCATGCAGAGGTATAGGGAACAGAATGCAGTGTAGTGTAGGACTTGCACTGATTATGGTTTACCTTGACGATTTGGTGTGCAGGCTTATGATGTTTTGGCCAAAATATCTAACTAAAAAAACATATTTTATTATTATTAGCATTATTATTAGTACTGAAGCATTATTTCTTGCAATTATTACCATGTATGTTTTGTCATTTGGAAGTAGCACTGGGCACCCCCTGTCGTTTGCTATATTCATGTGCCACAGCCCAGTGGTCCTCTATGTGGCATTACATATAGTCAAGATTAGGTGGGTGTGGGCGTTTGAGCTTGCTGGGTTTGTGTGTTAACTAGAAGGGAAATATCATTTTTTTTAATCTTCTTTCCTGCCAAAGGCCCCCTGCCACACATTGGAAAGATATTAGGTAGGAATCATAAAAACACTCCACATTGTTACTATAAGGACATTACATTGAAAATATATATATTTAAGAAAACCCCTCCAGCGAAACAAAATGGAGGTTCAAATCTCACATGTTACGCGAGCCAGTAGGAAGCCGCAACATCATCCCGTCACGCAGGGATTTAAATACCAGGAAGTATCGATTACTACGTTACCAGGAAGTATCTTGGGAACTGGGGGGTATCTGGAGCTGACATAAACACAATTCAAATCAAGGGACACCCTGCTTCAATCATCTAAAAACAATGCGGAGATGAGTCTCCTGCAGCTTTAAAATTACATTCCTTCACTTTGGCCTTAGGTGAGATGGATCCTTTATGTAAACAAAATGTACTACCCGGACAGTCATAGCAGATATAGATGAATGTAAATCGGTGTATATTCTCCAACTGAGCCATTAACAAGGGGTTAAACCCGACAGCTACATATCTTTTTAATCCACCACTACGATGTTGCTTTGTTAACTACTCAGTCCTGCTAGGACTAATACCAGTACCATGCATTATTAAAAAGCTTAGACATATAACTGTTAATCAAAACTGACAAGGCTAGCTAAATGCGAGCTAATTTCAGGGAGATATACAGTTAGGTGAATTCTGGAGATTTGTAAAACTTCCATTGTCAAGTGTTGGTAGGAGTGAAATACTTTCTAGGCCAGTGGTTCTCAATGTTTATTTACATTGTGCACCTAATGCTAGAAAATATTTGTTCTGCGAGGTTCCCAATTTATAAATATTATTGCCAACTCATCAGACTATTGCTAACAAGGCTGTTTGAGTGAGGCAGTATAGTGTCCTGACCTTGTGGAACACACACAAGCTTAAAAAGGCCCCAAACTGCACCTCAGGGTGTGCAGGCAGCATGGGTGGTATAGCTGTCAGTTGCCTATTTTTTTCTGATTCAGAATACCATTTATGTTTTATTGTCTTTGAAGCATCAATTTTCACTAGTTCCAACAACAAACTATCCCAATTGTGAATTATTCTACATGTCCACTACAGTGAGGGCTTTCAAAGTCCTTCCCAACAATGCCTTGCTGCTGTGGATGCAAAGAATTGAGGGGAGTGACTTTGGAAGCTCCTGCGAGGACTTACTAAAAGTGCAGTCCTCACATGGGCTCAGGGACCCACTATACTGCCTGGGATCTGCCATTCCATTTTTTTGGGTGAACCCCTTGGAGACACCTCTCGAACGCCCTACTGGGAAACACTGTTCTAGGAAATAGACAATTAGGCATTATTTAGCAGAAAATAAGATAGTATCGTTCAAAATTGGGAGGGTTGTCAATACCATAATGTGCAGATTATTATTAAATATCACAATTAAGGAAAAAACAAAGATAATTCTATAAACATATTTGGGTCTATGGAGTCTGCCACTTGCAAAATGAAGGAAAAAGTGCTAAAAACACAATAAAAAACACAGCACCAGTGTAAGAGCTGTGTGCAGAGGTATGCAATGGAGACAGTTTTTTAAGATGAAACTAAAATAAGGCTTTATTGCGCCTGTTCTTTTAACACGGCAAAACATTCAAAATAAAGGCCTTTTCTGCTTTATCTACACCTTTACTCCACCCCTTTCTAACTGGGTGGGTAGTTAAGCTAGTTACCACCCCAAACATATATACATATAGATATAAGTATGTTCCTGATGCTGAAACCCTGTGTAAAAGACTGAATCTGGCCTTGTAGAATTGATATAATTGATATAAGTATGTTCCTGATGCTGAAACACTGTGTAAAAGACTGAATCTGGCCTTGTAGAATTGATATAAGTTAGTATGTTTGAATGTAAAAAGTTTTTTGTTTTTTTCCCCTCTTAACTCTGTGCTGTTAATTGACCAAATGGAACAAGCTGATTGATTGGGGAGGGGGAGGGTCATGTGACTGCTTTTATCTGTATAATACCAACACCTTCCCTGCCTCTTTGCAGGAACTGCATTAGGCATTAGACAGTGAGGCATTTAAAGTGAGGTTTTTAAGTGATAAATACAGTTAGACTACATTTTGACTAGAGGTGACTGGGGACTGCTTCTTTCTGCAAACTCTTTTACTCAAGACAACAAATGGTAAGCTATTCAGATCACACTATGATCCCAAGCTTGCTAACCTGCCTATTTCAACCACCCACCCCTTTACAACTTATTTACTGCAGTCTCTCCCAAAACTGACTGCACAATACACTGAAACTCTGAACTGACTCTAGCATTGCAATACAGCTAAACATTTGACAAGGAACAGGCACACCCCTGCTGTTTAGTCTGCACACACTCACTCTGCTCACAACAGCTCCTTGCAGCACTGCCTACCTCTGGCATCATGAACCTGCTATGTATTTAAAAAAATTTCTTTCTCCTGCTCTCATGGAGATGTTACTCCCTCTATCCACTACAAACTCCTCCATCCTGGCCCACACCCAACATCACCATACACCCTGAACTACTCAAAAGCCTTGCACTATCTACTGAATATTGGTGGAGAACTCTAAAAACCAGCACACCAACCACTGCTCACTCTAATAGCAAACACCACAAATTTACAACTTGCAAACAACTACCCAAATTTCTACTCATACTATTACTCTCTTTAGCAGGTGATATTGAAACTAACCCAGGTCCTCCCATTCAGCTCTGTCCCATGCCCCTGAGAATTCCACCATTAAATTCCAAAAAGGCCTATTTGTCGCCCATATAAACATCCGGAGCCTGCTGCCCAAACTGGATGAACTAAGGGCATGGTGCCTTATGCATAAACCCAAAGCCATCATTCTTACAGAAACATGGCTAACCCCTAAATATCCATCCAGGGATACTCCATTTTTAGGAGAGATAGGTCAAAGAGAGGAGGAGGGGTGTTATTTTATATTGCAGACACCTTACAATTTACACTGTTAAATTGCCCACCAAGTCCACCCTCTTTTGAAACTCTAGTTGGCAAAATCTGCCTCCCCTTTTCTAAGCCCATCTTGCTTGCTGCCATCTACCGCCCCCCTAAAGCCCCTCTACAATCCTTGACTGATATCACCCAATTTCTTGGCTCCATTTCCTCTCTGAATGAGAAGAGTGAGCTGCTAGTTCTAGGGGATTTCAACTTCAATTGGCTTGACCCTAAAAACCATAAAATCCAGATACAACTCAAGTCACTTAACCTATCGCAACTCATTTCCCATCCCACACGGATAAACCTGAAATCGCATAACCCTTCCTTGCTAGACTGGATTCTCTCCTCAAACCCCAGCAGAATCCAGTCCTCTAGCATCCTTCCTGATATTTTCAGTGACCATGCAATAGTGTACTGTGTAAGGAAAATTAAACCGCCCCATTCAAGCCCTAAAGTTCTCCTCACTAGAACATTTAAAAACTTTAACCCACAACAGTTTCTGGATGACTTTACCAACTGCCCATGGCACAGAATCGATTTAATTCCCGACCCCGATTCTGCGCTCGACTATTTCCAATCCGAGTTCTTAAAACTCTGCGATACCCATGCTCCACTACGCAAAATAAGGGTACGGGGGGCCCACCTTCCATGGGTTACACCTGACCTTATAGCACTCTACCAGTTCAGGGATGCCTTGTGGAAAAGTTACAAAGTAACTGGCACTACCAAGGATCTCAATCACGACAGATGCATGCGGAACATGTGCACAAGGCAAACAAAGCATGCAAAAGCACAATATTACGCTGGCAAACTCCACCAAAATACATCAAACCCAGCTAACTTCTGGAAGGTTATCAACAATATATTCCAGCCTCCTAACCATCAACAACCAAGTAATATCACTAAGGGGGATATTACTCTGACAAACCCCACTGACATTGCAAATGCATTCAATGATTACTTTGTGGGGTGTGCCACTAACTTATTAGCGAAACGCAGCACAAACCCCAAACATGAATCTCATCCTGGGAGTATCCCTACAGTCCCACCCCCTCCCAACACTGCCCACAATTTTCAATTTAGCCCAGTATCTGAAGAGGAGATTACACAAGCGCTCCTCAAACTAAAACTAAGCAGCCAATGTGGACCCGACTTACTACAATCTAGGTTCCTACGACTTGGTGCCCCAGCCATTGCCAAACCAATTGCGTCCATAGTCAACTCTATCCTGTCTGCAGGCCATATCCCTAAGACCTGGAAAACTGCCAGAGTTGTCCCAATCTTCAAAAGTGGGGACAAAAACACTGTCTCAAACTACAGGCCAATCTCACTTCTCCCAATTCTATCCAAAGTAATGGAAAAGTGTGTCCACTCCCAATTAAGCGATTTCTACACCAAGACAAATTTCCCTAGCCAATTCCAGTCTGGGTTTCGTCCCAAACACTCCACTGTAACTACCCTGCTAAAAGTTTGCAATGAAATCCAGTGTGGAATGGAACGGGGACAACTCACTGGTGCAGTATTCCTAGATTTTGCAAAGGCTTTTGACACAGTTGATCATGTTATCCTGCTTATCAAACTCCAGAGCTCTGGAATAGGGAAACATGCTTTAAACTGGTTTCAGTCCTACCTATCAGGAAGATCCCAACATGTGTCCATCTCAGGCTCTAACTCCAACCCCCTGGATATCACGTGTGGTGTCCCGCAAGGCTCTGTTCTGGGGCCCCTACTCTTCTCAGTGTTCATTAATGATCTTCCCACAGCTTGTAAGGAAGCCTCAATACACATGTATGCAGATGACACAATCCTATATGCACACAGCCATAGCCTCTCTGACCTTCAACACATACTTCAGTCTGACTTTTTGAGACTCGAAAACTGGATTTCCCAAAACAAACTGTTTTTAAACACTGACAAGACTGTAACAATGGTATTTGGGACCAAGACTAAATTTGTGAAGATTCCAGTGACTGAGCTCCTGATTAGAACCAACGCTAACACCACCCTAACACCTGTCACTAGTTTTAAATACCTGGGCTTATGGTTTGACTCCCAGTTAACATTCGGGATGCACATTGATACGCTGACAACCAAGACCATGCCAAACTAGGGGTACTTTACATGAACAAATCCTCCCTAAGTCTCCTGGTCAGAAAGCGTATTGCACAGCAGATGCTAATGCCAATTATTGACTATGGAGACATAGTATATGGCTCGGCTCCTCAAACCCACCTTAGCAAACTTGACACCCTCTACAATTCAATTTGTCGTTTTGTTCTCCAATGCAACTATAACACACATCACTGCAAAATGCTCAAAGAACTAGATTGGTCATCACTAGAGTCTAGGCGCAAAGTTCACCTTTCCTGTGTCACCCTCAAATACTTTCTGGGCAAGCTACCCAGCTACCTGAACAAGCTCCTCACCCCTACCACATACAGCACCTATCACCTGAGATCAGACTCCAAAAGACTGTTCATGGTCCCAAGGCTCAACAAAGTATCCGGACGTTCCCCCTTCTCCTTCTGTGCACCCCAAAACTGGAACAACCTACCAGAGACTCTCATATCCACCACCAGTTTAAGTTCTTTCAACTCTAAGGCTGTCTCACACTTTAATCTGGTCTGTAACTGTTTCATACGCTCATAATATATATTTTCTTTAACTGTGCACGCAATGTCTTGTATATAATGTATACCTTGTTCATTTATGTAACTGTACTTGTAACCATGTATTATTTGTTTTACTCTGTGCCCAGGACATACTTGAAAACGAGAGGTAACTCAATGTATTACTTCCTGGTAAAATATTTTATAAATAAATAAATACAACAGTCCAAGAAGAAAGTCTCTTATCTGTTTGTTGTAGCTGTAGGGGAAGGCCTCTCTGCTCTCTTGGGTCAGCACCCTTGTGTGCTATGGCAATGTCTGTGTCCAGGTATAGAGGTCTGGTACCCATGTCTTGCTATCAGCATACAGTCCTTCTGCAGCCAAGACATCAGTTCCTCTGTTCAGCCCTAGTTGTGGGCTAAGGAAAATCTCCTTCCTGTTTCCCAGAACAGGCTTTTTTCTAACACAGTCCTAATCAGCCAAGTGGAGTCTGTTTGATTGCCTGTGCAATTAACCATGTAAGGATTCTGCTCGATCCGTGCCGGGTTTCCACTACGGTCCAGGTTTTCAGTCTCTCCTGCCCTTTCTGCTCACTGTGGCCTTTTTGGGTACTGGCAGTCTGCTATATAAGGCTGCTGTTCCTGGTGGGAGTCGCTGAGCAAAGTTCTGTTTGCTGCAGCTCCGTTTGATCTTCGCTGTCATGCGTTATCCTTTCGCCTATTTGGAATCCCTGGTGCTGACCCCGGACCATGACCCCAATCTCGCTGCCTTCCACCTGCCCTGACCTTTGCCTGTCGCCTGGACTCTGCACCACTGTCGCCAGCCCTGATCTCTGCCTGCTTTCTGACTATGAATACTCTTACAGGACTCTGTCCCAGGGCTCTGGTCGGTTATTCTGCTTTCCTACCTCAGCCCTGCAGGTTCGCCTCCTGATTCGAGACAAGCACCGTCACAATTTAGAGACAGTTTTTTTCAATAGTGACAAGTCCCTGTTACATCCCTCCCCTGTTTGTGGGAAGCTCGGGCTTAACACAGCCAAAACCCATCCTTCCACTCCCACTCGAGATATATCTGCAGCTCGAATGAGAGTGGATGGAGTACGAAAACCCTCAGTCCCGCTGGGATTGGTGCCCTTTCTCCAGGTTATTAGTGTCTCTTCCAGAAGGTGCTTGAGATCAGCACTCCTCAGTTGCTCGAGGAGGACATTTTCCAAATACAGTCTTTCTATGGACCGCATGGTCATGAGATTTCCCCAGCGTCGGGCGATCCTCTCTTTGTAGGCAGACTGTATGGTGACAGTCGCAGAGCTTTTACACAAATAGCTTTCTCTCACCATCTTTTCCATGGACTCAATTTTAGCACTAAATGTCCATTCCTTATAACCCTTGCTCAGGTCTTGCAAAGCCTCTGGCAGCTTACTCCTGAATTCTGTCTAATGTTCGGAATTTATTTCTACTATTTTAGCCTTGTGCCATTTCATGGTACTAAAGAGCATTCAAGAATAGCTATTTGAGTTTTCAGCTCTTGAAGCTGTCCTTCTGCACTTCTTTTTCCACTCAATGTAGTTGCCAGTTCAGCTTCTTTGGGATTGAGTTGCGATTCCACATCCATTTCCAGAGAACGTCCTATCTTTTCACCTTCATCCGATAATGATTCTTCTGGTTTCGATTCTGCACTCATACCTTTGTTTGTTGCTGGTTGGGCAGCTGAAGGTTTAGCTAGTGCTTGCTCAGGCGGTTCAAACTTTGCAATCTCATTTTGCAGTTGAGCAGTGTCCCCAGCTCTCACTCTACCCTTATTTTCATTGGCATTAGTCGCTATGAGATACCGATGCTTGGGCAGGGCCAATACTTTTTCCTGTAGTGGAGACGCCTGTAGTTTACTGGTTCGCAGAGCCTCACTCTGTTTTAATTCTGTAACCTTTTCAGACTCCAAGGTTTTAACCACTAACCACAAAGCCTTTGCATACTCTCTCTCTCCCTGCAGTACTGTAATCTCTTTTCTCAGTTATTGAAGCTCTTCAATTTCTAGGCTTTTCTGCAAGTTTAATTCATCCACGAGAGATCCCTGTTTTTTGAGTGCATCCTGCATTTCTCCTCTCAGGGTCTTTATCTCTCCCCTGTGTTTCCATGTATCCTTCATTATATTGTGGAGCACTGTGAATCTCTTCGTTAGGGCCACAGCTGCTAGCCTCAGTTTCTGGACCTTCTTGTGCTCCCTCTTGTACCGAATCTCCAGGCCTCTAAGCTCGGCCTTTAGTGATGCTCTGGTGATGCTCAGGGTAGCCTTCTGTCATACTGTGCTCGCCACAAACAAGGCGTGACCCCGGAGCTGAGGTGAGAATGGGTATAAACGTCATCCACAGCCACGAGGGCGCGTCTGAAGTGTAGGTTGGTTGAGGTAGCCAGGTCGGGGTTGGAGAGGTACGGGTCGTCGTTATACTTGCATTCAAGTCATACCTGTACAGTATTGTGAGGACATCTTTAAACAATAGAGCATAAACATACAGGGTGAACTGCCGTTGTAACACTTTGTGTCCTGGAGGGACCACGGTATCAAAGTGTTACAGCCCCTTCTCCACCACAGTGCAGAAAGCTATCTCCCCCAGAAAAACGAGCTTACAACCCATGAAGTAGCCGATACATCATGTAGCCCCAAGAGAGCCACACCCCATGACGTATTGACTACGTCTTAGGGCACCTACAGTGTTAATAGGTTAAACAGAGCAGAGAATTTTAAAACAGTTTTAAAAAGTTCATGATAAACAAAATCTTTGGAGAATTCTTACAATGTCGCCCCAATATCTTTAGGTTTTAAGCTGTTTGTTAGCTCTCAAAGACATAAAAAAATGGTTGTCTTTGCTCAGTTTTTTGTGTTCAAAGTAATTATGACGCCATCATTAGTCAAACAGATAAACGTAAGTAGCTGATGTGCTTGAATTAATTGATGGAGAAATGAAAAACATACATTTTTCACAAGACACACAACATTGCCAAAAGTGTGATCAAATCTTCCTAAGGAAGACGATTGCACTGATTAGGTTTCAATTATGTGGTACGGACCGTACCAGGTCTAGCTTAAGAACTAGGCTTGCTAGGCGGTCGATAAGAGTGGCAACATTTAGGTAATGGGCAAACACGGATGAGGATGAAGGTTATGGCAACGGCAGAAGAGGGGAGGGGGAAGCGATGGCAGAGGATGTCGGGGGCAGAGGATGTCGGGGGCAGATCCTCTCTCACTCTCTCATTCCTCCACTCCCTCCCCAATGCGGCAATGGATTTGTAAGAATCCACGGGTGGATTGTTAAAAATCCGCACGAAAACTAATTGCACACTGTCCCTGAAAAAAAAAATCCGACATGTCGGATTGGCTTTTTTGAGACAATTCCGCAGACCAAAGTAACCGACCGATCCGAGGCGGATCCAAATCCGCAAAAAAAAATCTCACATCTGTACGGACAACCAGTATTATCACTAAAAAAAAAATAGATACAAATTGTAATAGCCCACCAAAGCATTTCTTTACAATAAAAAAAAAGTAAGCATTTTCTTTAGATATATTCAAAAATATATATATAATTGTTTCATTTATTAAAAAAAGATGTAAATCTGCTACATGTAACCTATTAAAAATGTAATTGTTAATAGCACATATTGGTCTGAACAGGGTTTGTCTTTTTTGGCATTCTTCCGTTTTTCTATAACCTATGCTAAACCATCCCCTTTATCATGAGCTGCCTGTCCCAGCTAATTAGAAAGCTGGTATCCAATTCCTTACTGTACGTCCAATTATTTCTCATGAGATGTTTCTTCTCAGGCTGCGGGTGACATTTTTCAAAACAAAGCCAAAGGCTCCCATCAAGTACTGTATGATGTCAAAATCATGTCAAATGGGTTGAGATCTGACAGTAAGGGTTATGTCTACATACAACAATATATAAATATATCATTTCTCCATCTCTTGGTTTGGGTTATGTATGTATGTGCTCTATTTTCCATTCAGTTAAAAAAAAAGGGCAGTGACATGTTTAAGGGGTCACATGTGGGTAATTAATACTTTTTGTAACACCTGTAAGTATTAAAATATTTTTTTTAAATATTCATATGTAAACACGGTGGCTGCTCCCTTTTATCTGAAGTCACAATGCTTTAAGCAAGAGTTTGCACCGGCTCGCTGATAAGGGGGGGCTAACAAAATATACCCCCATTCTCCATTAAGAAAAACAAATAATGCAAACAAAAGCTGGGAGCGTGGTTACATTAGATGCTCCAACAGGATGATTACATTCTTAAACGGATGTTGAATAAATGCTGCATTATTTTTGTATTAATCTAAGGCTGCGCTTATAGTGCCGCCGCCGCCGACGACAGCGACGCAACGTCGCATCAAAACAAATGCATTGCCGCCATTGCATGCGCTTATAGTAAGCGCGACGCGATGGCGCGACAGCTTGGTCGCTCAATTTGATTTTTCCTGTGACCGCAGCCTGACGTCACCGTCGCGTCGCAGATGAGCGTGGCCTAAAACTGTACTGAATTACTACAAATGTTACCACTCCTATGAACACATAAACGGTGCCTTATTTAAAATTAGTGCAATTGAAAGCAGTGGTTATGGAGATAACGCACGTACTGTTTAACACGTTATTTTGTGTGTTATTTCGTATTAACAGGGGTAATAACATCTGCCACATCTGAACATTATGTATATTTCCAGACTACGCTCATCATAAGTACTAATGAATAAGCCCAATTGTTCTCTTAATGTATTGCAGAACCATTGCACCAAAAGAGATGAAACGTTCAATGTCTGCAAATTTGCAAACAACTACATTTTGAAATGATCTTAAACAAAGGAATTTGATTTAGTAATATAATCCAGACATTTGGTTTTAGCTAAAGATACTTATGGGAATTAGATTTTATGTAAAAAAAAAAGACATGTGTCAGTCACTTAGATTTTTCTCCTTACACGTCACAGACATTGTTTTTATTTTGGCCCTAGGAGGGACTGCACCTTTTAAATAACCAATTTCCTGGAAGACAAAATGCACTGTAACTATGTTTTACAGCAGTGACACTACACTGACTGCCATCATGTCATAGTCAAGTGCTAATATTCCAGTCTGCAAACAACTGCAGCAATTTACTGCAAGTGTAGGGTGATCTATCATAATCGTAGAGCAAGCAATGCTTGTCACCGCTGTATATATTAAAGTTTAAATACTCATTTCCAGCTCCAGCAGGAAACTGTTTTCTGAGCTCCGGCAGACTTAATAATTACTACCACAATTAAGCCCATATCGCAGAATTATACATCCAGCATAAGCCAAGGTTACTTAATGCCAATACAATATCCCCTTCCCTGGTTTGCATATTTTCCCCTGTGCTCATAAATATTTGAATAATGATGTTTGGTATCATTATAAAGTTTGATAAAAGGCCTCTGAAAAAAGCAATCCCTGAATGCTGTCGATTTTGTACTATACATTATGCAAAGAGGAGTTGAAATGTGTTATTGCAGTTTAAAGGAGAAGTCCCAGCACAGCCCCTACTTTTTTATTTTACATTACTGGAAACCACGTTAATTTCAGCTCGGGAGACCCCCTGGCTCCTGAGATACATACCGAGAAAGGTAGTGCCGGTTACTTCCTGGTATATAATATGCCCACATCATGCGAGCCAATTGGAAGCCGCGATTGATGATACGATTTCCTATTGGCACACAATGTGGGAGATTTAAAACTATATTTTAATTAATAATTACATTATGTTGTGAAATTGAAAGTGTGTTGCTGGGTTAGGGTTAGGGTTAGGTTAGGGTTAGGGTTAGGTTAGGGTTAGGTTAGGGTTAGGGTTAGGTTAGGGTTAGGGTTAGGTTAGGGTTAGGTTAGGGTTAGGGTTAGGTTAGGGTTAGGGTTAGGGACCGTCCAGCAGTTAACTTTAAGAAATGTGTCCACGTGTTCAGAGTTGTGATGGGTCCCCGCGTATTAGGGTTAGGGTTAGGTTAGGGTTAGGGTTATGGTTAGGTTAGGGTTAGGGTTAGGTTAGGGTTATGGTTAGGTTAGGGTTAGGTTAGGGTTAGGTTAGGGTTAGGTTAGGGTTAGGGTTAGGTTAGGGTTAGGTTAGGGTTAGGGTTAGGTTAGGGTTAGGTTAGGGTTAGGGTTAGGTTAGGGTTAGGTTAGGGTTAGGTTAGGGTTAGGTTAGGGTTAGGGTTAGGGTTAGGTTAGGGTTAGGTTAGGGTTAGGTTAGGGTTAGGGTTAGGTTAGGGTTAGGTTAGGGTTAGGGTTAGGTTAGGGTTAGGGTTAGGGACCGTCCAGCAGTTAACTTTAAGAAATGTGTCCACGTGTTCAGAGTTGTGATGGGTCCCCACTGTACTGTGAGTCCTGTAAATAGTTTTGTGTGTGTAGCCAAGTGCAATAAGATGTGTCTTGTCTCTGTTTGTTATTTTCAGTTAGAAATGTGCCCATTAAGTAAGCGCTAGTAGTAAAAGCCCTCAATTGTTCCCGTTATTGAAGGGGAAGAAGCATTCTTTAGGTAAGAAGTTCTCGGCATAGTATCTCTGGAGTATGTTTGGATCGGCCCAACCAGAAGGTTCCTTGTGCATTACAAATCGAATAGGTATAGAGACTGTATGCAGTACCCAGCAGCGAGTTGCTAAATCAGGAGACTAAAGTCTATGCCACGAGGGCCCAGTCAACAAGTGGTGGAACATTAGCAATCCCTGCAAGAGACTGCCAAATTATCATTTACTGTGGGTAACAACTTTAAGTACCTCCCAGCGTAGGAGTGAGAGCACCCTGGGGATTACCTCCAGAATTATATTGTTTGCCATGAGTTTCTTCCCAGTAACCAGTACTGATGTGGCCAGACACCGTTTTTGGTGCCACAGACAAACCGGGAATAGTGTGTGCTGGGACCGAGCTGCAAGTGGCCTCTTCTTCTGAATGCCCCTCCCCCCCCCCGCGTTAATCCTTCACTTTATTGTGCTGACTTCAGTGTCATAATTCGTGGAACCCCCAAACCTCCTCTCTATTCACTCCTGTCCAACCTCCTTGATGAGTGACCTGAGAGAGGGGGTTCCACAAATGATAGCAGTAGATGAGGTAAAATCGGTCATTTAAAACTGATGTTCTGACCAAATATGGGTACCTACATCATGAGGGGGGATACTCTAAGATTATATTTGGTCAACTACATCATCCAGGGGGTTGGACAGTGCCAGACAGTGCAGTAGTGCCCCATAGGATAGTATTGTCTGCTTTGGTAAATACACTACGGTGCAGTTTTATGCAGCTGGGAGACTTTGTTACAGACGGACATATCGATCAGTGGTGTAATTCTGTGTAATTCTGTGTAATTCTGTGACTAAAGATCTACACCGTATATATCAAATTACTATTGAAATCAATAGGATTATTTATTTGCCACATCTGGTGCAGTTTCTTTTGCACCAAAATTGCACCACTTTTTCTTTGACACATAGGAAGTTACTCATTAAAGTACCGATCCAGCACTTTCACCCACATGTGTTTGCTGCACTCCTTGGGACCTTAAACACCTGGAAATAAACCCTTCGAAAAGCTATATGCGAGGAGATGAATAAAGTAACTATTAAAAATAATCCCTCCATGATGGGTTGCTTGCATCTCCGGCAGCGAAAGGGTTAAAAAAAAAGTGGATGTATGTTTTAGAGGCAGCCCTATTAACAAATGGGTTAAAGAGTGGGGTGGTTAAAGTTCAATAATAAAAGGGTTAATGAATTACATTGGTAAACACACAGCATGCTGTAAATATATACTGTAATGTGCCTCTACATGTTCCCTCTGCCTCTTACAATACAAAGACAGCAGCAAAAAAAAAATTCAATTTCAGGCTGCAGATTATCTCGTTAGCCATATGGTAACATGCTTTTGTTCTCACCAATGAACCATACCTTCGAAAGCAATACCCTCACGAATGATAAAGCATAGTCTTGTATTGTCATAGAAACTACAGTATGGGCACATTAAAAAGATTATACAACAGTCCAGGACAATAAACCAATAAGAGGAGAGCTTCAGGGCAGCTAAAAGCAAGCTTTATTCCTGTCACTGTGCACTTTTGCAGTCCTACTTCCATACCCACCCATATTGGTAAGCATTCTCTCTACAGTATATTCCCTGTTTTCATTCTGCATCATTCTTCATAGGTTTGTCAAAGGTTTTCATGAGCAAGAGAGTTCTTTATAGATTAAATTCTAGTAAACAGAGCTTTACAACGTTAAAGGATTCTTGCTGACAATACACAAGGGACCTGTGAGGTTTAGAAAGCTCTGTACACATGAAGACGAGACCTGTGAGGCTGGGAAAACACAATACACATGGAGAAAATATGTGGGGTTTTAAAGCTCTGTACACAATATCATCTAGAGAGAACTTAGATACACAGAAATTGCCAGTATAAGGACAAATTGATCCACATTTTTCTACCTGCTTTAAGACTTTAAAAAACATATTAGATCCATGATTGTTTATGAAGACGTGTGAAGAAGAGCTCTCTGGTCGGTCCATTAAAAGGTGTTGTAGCCTACCAGTACAAAGAAGAACAGCTATAAACTACTATATATAGATGGTATTGTACCCCAGCAAAACATCACAAAATATGCAGACATCATTGCGTTAATCAAGGCTGGCTTGATGGCCATGCCATAGGTTCGACTGCACCGGGCCCCACACTTACCGAGGCCCCACCTGTCGCGTGGGTGCTGTGCCGGAGGGAGTCCATCCAGGCAGCAATCACGAAAGCCAGGCCTAACTTCCGTGTCAGTACACCCCGGGTGGGCTCCCTCCAGCCCCGCTACAGGGAAGGGAAGAAGCAACGTGCACACACGGTGCATCGAACCCTGCGGTTTTCCAAGCCTAGGGAGTGTCCAGGAGTAAGAGAGCTATGAAGCAAATGGTCTCCTTGATAAACCAGATAAATAAATCTTGTAGACCTGACCCATGGGTCCAAAACATACCAGCTTATGAACATAAACTTATGTAGTCTCAGCGACTAGATGCTGTATAGCAGCTACAGATGTAGCAGGACTCACTGTCTCCGGAGCCCCAGCTGAAAAAAACATAAAAGGTGCAGCTCTAAAGATGGTGCTCGTCATGGGATCACTTTGGGTGTCCATGTTTCCAGATTGGACTTCCCCCCTCCCAGGAATAATGCTCTGGGCAGTCATGGACACGCAGCTCCACCCCCTGGTGCCTGATACAGTAATGCTTTCTACATCGGTACCTGGAAACAATCAGTGTACTGTTTGACATCAGTTCAGAACAAAATCCATCAGATAATGAGCAATGAAAAGTTAAGATGTTTTCTAAATGATACAGTAAGAAAGTTTCAGACTGGTATCCCTGGGTAAGAAGATATAAAAGACCATAGTATGACATAACACTTTAATGGCTTAACAAGTGTAGCCCCTTTACCCCAACCCTAAGTGAGATTTGGTCTGCTACTAGTGTTTTGATGTAGAATGGTTCATACCTGTGAGGTAACAGGAGGGCTGAGCACTTCCGTGGTGGTGTGGGGAATCATCAGGACAGGATTTACAGGGTACCTTCGTTCATTGGTTGCAGTGCCTCCAGTGAACGTGGATCCTCTGGCTAGTAGGATGGCCCAGACTGACACCTTTCTTTAGCCCAAGACAGTGAATCACTTTGGTATATGGTTCCATGGTATTTATTGCAGTGTTTAGGATCGTACACAGCAGGTACATTACTTTCCTTGCTTCCCCTAAGAAGGTGACTTCAAGGCTTGAGGCCCATCCAAGCTTCCTCCTGCATGGTGCTCCTCCTGATGCCCCTTTATGGGACCCAGGAAAGTTGTTGCTCACTCCATAGAGGGAGGAAAGAGGCACACCCACTTTTGGGAGAGAGACAGTATTTATACCCTGGGGTTGGACTTGTAACCCTGCCCCATAACAGAGCAGGTCTGATACTGACAGGTCATCACAATCCAGCATGACACCCAGCCAATACCTCCCCCAGGCTGACACTCTCTAGCTGTTGCTGGGCCTGCCCTTAGATACAGCTACTTCATCTAAGGCTGCAATAGCAAACAAGGCCTTATGGAGGAATTAATCCACCCACTGCCTATACCTAACAGGGCTTACACTGGTAGGGCCCAGGGAAGTAAGTAGCGGCCGGAGGCTAGGCTACCCAAGTTAAATTAAAAATTATATACAATAGTGTTAAGACTTAACAGAGGTTTATATAGGACTAATGTAAGCCCTACAGACTATGATTGTATATAATTTTTTTGATCACTTCAGTGATGTGATTTATTTGAATTTTGATTTAATGTACCCATTTACCCCTGCTTCTTTTTCTATGTATCCCTGTTAAGTTAAAAAGTACTAGTACAACTACTAGAACTTGAAATTACACCACATTACCATCATTTATTATGTAATCCTCCACTGAATTTCTATCTTGTAAACATATTGCAGTAACATTATTATCAGTCGGACTCTTGTACCATCTTTTTAGGGATCAACAAGAAGCTTAATATAGTAATTGTGAAAAGTAAAGAATAAAGCTGAAGTACTAACTGGATAGAGATACATGCATTTTTATACCAAACTTTATATATAGTGGATTATTTTTTCTTTGCCTAGTGCGCTGGCGCCTTCTTCCCTACAAAACCCCCCTCCACCCACCCCCCTTTTTTTTAATTTTTTTAGTATTATTTTGTTTATGGCCTTTGTAGCCTAAATCACTAGGAGCAAATTCATAGCTCCTTATATTTGCAATACTGTAACAATAACATCTGTGTCCTAATAGATCATTTTTTAGAGGGTATTTCTTTATGCAAGGTAAAACGCCAAACAACCCCAAAGAAACTGACGTTAGAGATAAATTAAGCAGAAAAGATAGGGACTGAACTGCAAGTCCGTCAAAGAGAAAGTTAAAAGATAAAAAGCAAAAAGGTTTAATTTCCTCTCCAACAGGAAAACTACAGTGAGCTAATGTTAGCATAAAGATTATTTGCCGAAGATAAGAAAACAAAAAATCCAATTATCTCCAGCACTTTCAGAAGCCACCACCAGGAATTTGCAGTGTTTGTTGCTGTTAAGAGAACGGGAAGTACAGTATAAAGGAGGTCAAACTACAGTATGAACTCGGCGATGTTTTGTGACACCAGATTTGTATAATTTAAAGCAGTGATTCATTCTGCTAGTTATACACTATACAAGTATGTTCTGTGTAAAAAAAAACAGGGGTGGATAAAAATATAAAATGCTTAGAAGCCAGCCATAAATTTAAAAGCTAGCAATTTGCTAAGTGTCATGGAACAAGAATCACATCTCTGTTTCACCCCCCCTTTCCTTTGCAGCTTCTGCTTGCCAGTTCTCATTTCCAGCTGCACGTATTTTGCTCTGTACACACACACACAGTGCCTGTGTGTTAGGCCGCGTCCATGGATAGTGCTTGCGGACGGAGGCGCACTTCCGCTCGGCACTGAGCCCCTACAGCCGCAATGAGAGCTGCTTTAGTAGGGGCTCGCCTACACTTCCGCGCGCTTGCGGAAGCGTAGGTCTTAGGAAAATGTCAAATTTTCCCGCTTGCCGGAGCGCAGGGCTGGTCACGTGAGCGGTTCGCCCAATGAGGTTGAACCAGCTCCGTGACGTCACTGGCCCACCCGCCGACATGCCCCCGACACGCCCACGGACGGCGCGCTGTCTAAGGCCAGGGAAAGCACCCGCTCAGGAACCATAGCTGAGGCCTTAGACACAGTGTTGCAATCCCTGTCTCTGCATTATGCCAGTGAGATGCTACTGCAGCCTCTGAGATCCTTCTCAGAATGGGCTATTCTGCCCTCCCCTCTGTTTTGTTCACAGATAGTCTGTCCCAAGACTATTCCCTTTACCCACATTCCCCTTCACTTCCTTTTCCACCTTGGAGACCGTGAGTACAGCACCCATTTCTGTTGCACCCCATGGCAAGGCCAATTCTTTTCACCTGCCCTTAACTATAAAGCATCCACAGAGATACACCTTTCCAACACAAACATCTTATCCACAAGTGCCTGTTTTTATTGCTGCTTTTCTAAATAAAGTGAAGAAAATATACAGGACTTGGTGTGCTTTGGAAAGAGGGCTGAGTTGAAGCTATCTGGGTTCAGTCATACCCTAGACATGACCCTGGGTCCAGAATACTAAGCGCCAAGAAGGAGTGGGGGTGTTTTGGCTCCCCCCCACCACCACCACCTGTCGGTGGCTCTATGGTACTGTGAGTGTGTGTCAGAGTGTCAGTGTGAATCTGTATCTCTCACGCAGACACTCCTACCCCATCCCCCGTTATAGTGTGCATTCAGAGCAGGGGCCGGCAGAGTATTGGAGAGCTCCGACTCGCTCCACCTTCCTCACTATTCACTAAGCTGAGCAGCGGTGATTGACAGGTCAGTCATCGCTGCGCAGCGGTGATTGACAGGTCAGTCATCGCTGCGCACAGCAAAAATACTAGGCAAACACAAACCAGGCAGATCACTTTAGGTAACCATGATTGATTGATTGATACATCGCCGGAGAAGCTCGCACAAATAAAAGCATTTCGTTAGCCACAGAACGGTAATATCTATTTATTTTTTGATTATTGAAGCTCGGCTAACACGGTACTGATACCTCTACATGTGTGTGTATATATATATATATATATTATATATTATATATATATTATAATATATATATTATATATACTTAGTTACCCTGGCTGTGCTTAAAGCTGTGACCATGCAACAAGCTTAAGCCTATAGGAAACCATGGTTTTGAAGCAAAAAGTGGCACTGTGTGTTCATTTGCATGTCATTTCCCAGAATCCCTTGCTGCAGTGGTGTGCTGGGCGATAATGGTGAAAGGATAATGGTGAAAGGCGGGGTTGCAGACCTGCCTAAGACATGCAAATGAGCATACAGTTATATTTCCATTTGCTACATATATATATATATATATATATATATATATATATATATATATATATACACATGTAGAGGTATGTAGAAAGCTCGCACAAATAAAAGCATTTCGTTAGCCACAGAACGGTATCATCTATTTATTTTTTGATTATATATATATATATATATATATATATATATATATATATATATATATATATAAACCTCACACTCTTTGTATATATGTGTACACATGTTACATCGCCTTTTTAGGGGCACGTCCAAAGGAACAGATGAAAAAAAAGAGTCCAAGGTCAGAAAAGACCCATAGGATCAGACGAGGAACCAGAGACACAAAAGGAAGGGACAGGAAATACATGCAGAGCTGCCCACTAGTATTTTTTTTATCTTTCTAGTATTGTCCTTGATGCCTCTTTAGTTAAATTGTCCATTAAACGGCTCTCTTTCTCCCCTACAAGTAGACCCAATTCCTTTGAGCTCTTTGTTGACTTGCACAAATATGGTGTAGACGAACACTAACTTTGAACAGGCATTTTTCAAAAAAGTCGACACACGCTGTTGATGATCCAATGGATTCATTGAGTGAGGTAGACTTTAAATACATTAGAGAGCTTGCGAGTTTATTTGAGGAAGGATATACTGACGATTGTAGTATACTCCAAGATAAGCGCAATGGTTTAGAGCACCTTGTGAGTGACTCCAGACAGGTGGTCAAGCAAAGTGGTTTACATAAGAGTTCAACCAATAAAGAGGCTTGCATATAGAGACGTTACATCAGGTTATGAATAGAGACCGTCAGAATCTATGCCAGAAAAAGCTTAGACTCATAAATAACCTGACACCTTTGGAAATGAAATCTCTTGAACAGTTAATGGAGAATAGTGTCATTGTAATTAGACAAGCTGATAAGGGTGGAGGAAATGTTATCCAAGACAGAGAGGATTACATCAAAAAAGCGATGCGATTGTTGAGTGTGGGTCCACTTATGATTTAACTCGCTATTATTCAAAACGTGCCAGCTGTCTATAACATTGCCAAGACTGAAACCTACGTCTCAATCGCGCTGGTGACGTGTTAGTAATATACGGCTACACACAGTACCTTCAGCTGTCTCGCTATACATACCTACATAAACTTATACTCACCTTCCACAAAAAAGTGGGCTCCTTCATTCCCTCCCTGTCCTTTGTACATTAATCTCCCCAACCCCCAGGAATTATGGGTAAGCAAATACTCCTGATCTGCGTCAAATGATGATTAGTTTTGACTGCTGCTCATTTTCAACCCCATTTTGCAGCCGAAAGCTGCTTAGGTCTCAAAAAATCCATTTCCCCCACTACCTAACAGCTAAAGCAACAGTTTTATTTAGAATCTCATATACTATACTACATAAAATGTATGACGAGTGATTGCAAGATCATTGGTTTCTGTATTTCTGACCAGCTATAATGAAATTCCTTGAGGTGACACAATCTATTATCAGAACTACACTCTGGTAGTAATGTCTCTGTTACCTGCAAGTATTAAATACATGATGTCTGAATGTAGGAGCCGATTAAAGCTGATAAATACCAAGAGTATTACAAGACTCCTCTTTAGCAGAATACCAGGAGCTGTTTAGTGACGTTTTGTGAAGGTTTTGTGAATATGTATGTAACCTTCTCACCTATCCCCCAGACTAATAAGATTAAACATTAGAACTCAGGCAGGAAAGAAGAGTGTTTTCCTTTCCAGTGTGACAAACTCAACGCATTGCCTTATTCATCCATATATTATGGATTGTTGAAACTTAAAGCAGCTCATATTATGTTAGTATCTTAAAGCTGCAGTTCAGTCTTTTCTTTTTTATTATTTTTTTTTTTTTACTTCAATAGTTTCATGTGTGCAATCTCCAATTACCTAAAGAACTGTATAGTTGCAGGTCAATTCGTTCTCCATGTATTGATAGGCGAAATTTGGTGACATCATTAGTGAAGGGATCTGTTTTTCTTCTGCTTCTTTCTCTCAGTGGAAGCTCATGAATATTCATGAGCAGTCCTGCACTGACATGTGCTAGAGGGAGGGCAGGGCTGACAAAGGGGTGTGCCAGGGCTTGTGACAGGACATGAAGGGGCAATGCCTTAGCAAATGCTTGTTAAAATAGAATACAAGAAAATTGGTCTTTCAAAGTTGTTTTTTTAAAAACAGAAAATGCTAAAAGTATTTTTTCTTACTACAGAACTGATTTATTACAAAAAACACACATGCAGGATATTGACTGAACCCTGGCTGTGCTTAAAGCTGTGACCATGCAACAAGCTTAAGCCTATAGGAAACCATGGTTTTGAAGCAAAAAGTGGCACTGTGTGTTCATTTGCATGTCATTTCCCAGAATCCCTTGCTGCAGTGGTGTGCTGGGCGATAATGGTGAAAGGATAATGGTGAAAGGCGGGGTTGCAGACCTGCCTAAGACATGCAAATGAGCATACAGTTATATTTCCATTTGCTACATATATATATATATATATATATATATATATATATATATATATATATATATATACACATGTAGAGGTATGTAGAAAGCTCGCACAAATAAAAGCATTTCGTTAGCCACAGAACGGTATCATCTATTTATTTTTTGATTATATATATATATATATATATATATATATATATATATAAACCTCACACTCTTTGTATATATGTGTACACATGTTACATCGCCTTTTTAGGGGCACGTCCAAAGGAACAGATGAAAAAAAAGAGTCCAAGGTCAGAAAAGACCCATAGGATCAGACGAGGAACCAGAGACACAAAAGGAAGGGACAGGAAATACATGCAGAGCTGCCCACTAGTATTTTTTTTATCTTTCTAGTATTGTCCTTGATGCCTCTTTAGTTAAATTGACACAATCTATTATCAGAACTACACTCTGGTAGTAATGTCTCTGTTACCTGCAAGTATTAAATACATGATGTCTGAATGTAGGAGCCGATTAAAGCTGATAAATACCAAGAGTATTACAAGACTCCTCTTTAGCAGAATACCAGGAGCTGTTTAGTGACGTTTTGTGAAGGTTTTGTGAATATGTATGTTACCTTCTCACCTATCCCCCAGACTAATAAGATTAAACATTAGAACTCAGGCAGGAAAGAAGAGTGTTTTCCTTTCCAGTGTGACAAACTCAACGCATTGCCTTATTCATCCATATATTATGGATTGTTGAAACTTAAAGCAGCTCATATTATGTTAGTATCTTAAAGCTGCAGTTCAGTCTTTTCTTTTTTATTATTTTTTTTTTTTTACTTCAATAGTTTCATGTGTGCAATCTCCAATTACCTAAAGAACTGTATAGTTGCAGGTCAATTCGTTCTCCATGTATTGATAGGCGAAATTTGGTGACATCATTAGTGAAGGGATCTGTTTTTCTTCTGCTTCTTTCTCTCAGTGGAAGCTCATGAATATTCATGAGCAGTCCTGCACTGACATGTGCTAGAGGGAGGGCAGGTCTGACAAAGGGGTGTGCCAGGGCTTGTGACAGGACATGAAGGGGCAGTGCCTTAGCAAATGCTTGTTAAAATAGAATACAAGAAAATTGGTCTTTCAAAGTTGTTTTTTTAAAAACAGAAAATGCTAAAAGTATTTTTTCTTACTACAGAACTGATTTATTACAAAAAACACACATGCAGGATATTGACTGAACCCTGGCTGTGCTTAAAGCTGTGACCATGCAACAAGCTTAAGCCTATAGGAAACCATGGTTTTGAAGCAAAAAGTGGCACTGTGTGTTCATTTGCATGTCATTTCCCAGAATCCCTTGCTGCAGTGGTGTGCTGGGCGATAATGGTGAAAGGATAATGGTGAAAGGATAATGGTGAAAGGCGGGGTTGCAGACCTGCCTAAGACATGCAAATGAGCATACAGTTATATTTCCATTTGCTACATATATATATATATATATATATATATATATATATATACACATGTAGAGGTATGTAGAAAGCTCGCACAAATAAAAGCATTTCGTTAGCCACAGAACGGTATCATCTATTTATTTTTTGATTATATATATATATATATATATATATATATATATATAAACCTCACACTCTTTGTATATATGTGTACACATGTTACATCGCCTTTTTAGGGGCACGTCCAAAGGAACAGATGAAAAAAAAGAGTCCAAGGTCAGAAAAGACCCATAGGATCAGACGAGGAACCAGAGACACAAAAGGAAGGGACAGGAAATACATGCAGAGCTGCCCACTAGTATTTTTTTTATCTTTCTAGTATTGTCCTTGATGCCTCTTTAGTTAAATTGACACAATCTATTATCAGAACTACACTCTGGTAGTAATGTCTTTGTTACCTGCAAGTATTAAATACATGATGTCTGAATGTAGGAGCCGATTAAAGCTGATAAATACCAAGAGTATTACAAGACTCCTCTTTAGCAGAATACCAGGAGCTGTTTAGTGACGTTTTGTGAAGGTTTTGTGAATATGTATGTAACCTTCTCACCTATCCTCCAGACTAATAAGATTAAACATTAGAACTCAGGCAGGAAAGAAGAGTGTTTTCCTTTCCAGTGTGACAAACTCAACGCATTGCCTTATTCATCCATATATTATGGATTGTTCAAACTTAAAGCAGCTCATATTATGTTAGTATCTTAAAGCTGCAGTTCAGTCTTTTCTTTTTTATTATTTTTTTTTTTTTACTTCAATAGTTTCATGTGTGCAATCTCCAATTACCTAAAGAACTGTATAGTTGCAGGTCAATTCGTTCTCCATGTATTGATAGGCGAAATTTGGTGACATCATTAGTGAAGGGATCTGTTTTTCTTCTGCTTCTTTCTCTCAGTGGAAGCTCATGAATATTCATGAGCAGTCCTGCACTGACATGTGCTAGAGGGAGGGCAGGGCTGACAAAGGGGTGTGCCAGGGCTTGTGACAGGACATGAAGGGGCAGTGCCTTAGCAAATGCTTGTTAAAATAGAATACAAGAAAATTGGTCTTTCAAAGTTGTTTTTTTTAAAACAGAAAATGCTAAAAGTATTTTTTCTTACTACAGAACTGATTTATTACAAAAAACACACATGCAGGATATTGACTGAACTGCAGTTTTAATATCTGTGCATGTCCTGCTCTTTAAAAAAAAATAGTGGTAAAAATCCTTAATGTTTTTAATCTCTAGCGTCTGAGGTTACCATGGTAATCTTTAGACTGTGCTGGGTCTTGAGGAGAGCTTAATTTTCACCTCCCGGCCACATTACATTTCAAACACATATCCTGAAAGGAGCATTAGATTTAAAAATAAAAACTGTAGGAAAGAGAAAGAAGATACAATATCTCGTACAGTAAAATAAAAATAAAATAAAAAAAACTGCGTTCACAGTGGACTGCTACTTTAAAAGTAGAAGTTCAAACCGCAATATATTATGGGGTACGGATTACTACTGATTTTTATTATTTACAAACAGACACACTTGAACCTCTCCGGCAGAGCATCTCCCTCCGGATGGTAAGGAGTAGTTTGGGACTTGGTAATGTTTAGTAATTTCAGCAAATCCCGGATGAACTTGCTTTCAAAGTCCCGACCTTAATCAGAGTGTAGGTGATTGAGTAGTTCGTAATGTATGAAGTACCGTTCCTACAGAATCTTAGCCACCGTGATGGCCTTCTGGTCTTTGGTGGGGAAGGCTTGGGCATAGCAGGTGTAATGATCTGTGATCACGAGTACATTGCCGATGCCTCTGGCATCTGGTTAGAAAGTTCATACATACAAGGTCCAGGAGACCCGAGCGCTTCAGATGAGCCTTTGGAGCGGCTCTGGTATGGAGTGTCTTCCGTTGGATGCACCGTGAGCATCGATGGCAATGGTGTTCTTCCGACTCTCATCCTAGGCCAAAAGAACCAGTTTTGTATTAAGCCAAAGGTCTTGTCCACTCCAAGATGCCCTTGGTCATCGTGTAGCGATCGTAGGACCATATGCTGTAGGTTCCTGGCAGAACCTGCATTTGTCTAGGGACAACTTCAAGCCTTCCTTGCCCAGCCGATCAAGCACTTTCAGCAGGCATTCCTCGTGCTCCTCCAGAGTCTTACCGAAGATGATATCGTCCAGGTAGACTAGGCACTCCCGTGGCTTCATATCTCTGATGGTCTTTTCCATCAATCGTTGGAATGTGGCCGGAGCACCACAAATGCCTTGAGGCATGCGGGTGAATTGATAAAAGCCAAGGGGACATACAAATGCCGCCTTCTCTTCGGCACTCATAGGTACCTGGTAGTACCCAGATCCAGATCTTAGGTCCAGCACACTGAACCACTGGCTTCCCCACAGCACATTGAGAATTTCTTCGATCCACGGCAGAGTCTACTGGTCGGCTACAGTGAGGTTGTTCAGGGTCCGATAGTCTACATATCAACGAACCGACCCATTTTTCTTTCAAACCACCATGATCGGGGATGCGTAGTATCTATGGGATTCTGTCACTATGCCTGCTGTATACATTTCTTGTAGGACGTCCCTCACGTCCTCTGCATATCGGGGAGCAATGCGCCGGGACCGCTCCCGGAATGGCGTGGTGTCGTTCAGCCGGATCATGTGCTGGGCATTTTTGCAACACCCCACGTCCATTTCGCTGGTGGAGAACACATCCTGGCATTCTTCCAACTTAGCCGTTAGCTGATCCTTCCATTCAACAGACAGGGTTGATTCTCGGAAGTCGAATGACAGCCCGGCCGGCTGATCTTGCGCGGCAGCATTCCCTTGGGTAATCTTCTCAACGGGGGTAACTGGGTATATCCGACACAATCTATGACCCTGGTCAAGGGGCATGGTGTAAAGGAGAGATATTTTGAATGAACTACTTGATCTTTCCTGGAAGTGAGGACTTCCATTCTCATACCTCTGGCACAAGCTTGTAGCCTCGGTTGGCGTCTTCCTCTGGCGTAATCTCTAGAGAGAAGAAATGGTCGGCCTGGTCTCAGCATGGATAGCAGCACTCTGCGTACATGATCTTCACTCCCCCTGGTGGAATCTTGGTCAACCCCTTGGTGTGATTGAATAGGTCACCTTATCCTTCCTGGGCCGAAACCTTGCAGCACTCTTCCTTCAGAACTGGATGGATCCGTAGAGAAGGCAGGGGTTGTTCACCGGTCTCCTGTAGGTAAGCCCAGATCACCGCCCACACCACATCGGTGTTGATCCCCAAGATGATTGGAGAGCTTCGATGTTCACGGGGCTCAGGGCATATCAGAGCCTCCACATCCATGGTGTGAGACTTGCCAGTGATCAACTGTGGTATATCTAGCCGCACTTTTATCATGCCATCGATGGGATAATCCTCATTGCCGACTACCCACAACTTCATCTTGTCCGCCATCTGCAAGGGCATGTGTTTAAGATGTAGATCGTGGGGGCGGTATACAATAGTCACCGGTGTCCAGCAAAGCCAATGCGTAGATACCTTCCACCAGAATCCTTGTGATAACTGCCGTCCCACATGACTGCAGGTGTCCAATTGGAATGTTTCCTCGGGGGGGCTGCTGGGGCACTCTCTGAGGACATGGAGGGTGTTTGTACCGACTGCACATCACAGATCATGGACTTGGCTCCAGGTCATGGAATGTCTGTGCTTTTCTGGGCTCTGGGCAATTCCGAGAGAAGTGGCCCTTCTGGCCACAGTTGTAGCAGATGATGTCACTCTGGTCCGCCTCGGCCCTTGAGGTAGGAGATCCTCTCTGTGACATTGTGACAGGGTGAAGTCAGGTACTGCTAGTTATGAATGGGAAACCTATATATGAGTCCTTCATCCAGCACTCAGAAGGTTAACCCAGGAAGAATAGCTGGCAATCAGGAACTAAGCAGACACACCTGACAACCAGCTGGAGATATAAGGAAGCCATTGCTTACAATCAGGTGGCTGCCTCATACTACAGAGCTATCCTAGACAAGCTGCTATGCAGATGGATTCACAAACACAGTAAGAACTGTTACTATTGTTTTTCCTGACTGTTAAAGGTTTGGTAACTGGATATAGCCAGCCAGCCTGATTGATAGGGTTTTTACTGTGAGCAAGTTCTCCCAATGTTGAGTATATGTTATTTTGCTCTTATATTGTTTGTGTTGCCTTAAAGGGACAGTGTGCCCCAATGTTACGTTCTACTGTGGAGAAATAAAACCACTTAATATTTGCTTTAACCTGAAACTACATGTGTGGACTATTGATTGACCTCGCCTACAGGCCATCCCCTTGACAAAGTCTTTTGAGACGAAACACGTAGGGCTATGGTAGTTTTGTCCCTTGGATTTTATTTACTTGCTGGAATATATGCCTTATTCAAGGCAATTGGAACTTTGCAACCGCTATTAGCGGCATCTGTGGCTGATTTCACCCACGGAGGAGCTTCTGTTTACTCAGAAGCAAAATCGGAGCATCATCACGCAAACATCGCAAGATTTCCAGCCGAGGAGCAGGAGATCCACATGTACTGACGTCGGAAACAGATGGCGTCCTTTGGAGTGAATCCTGCGGCTAACAGTTCCTGTACTATAGTTCCAGACAAGGATTTTTATCCTGACATGCACATTTTACTCTGTGATTTCGTAAAAAGGATCTGTGCTTACGTTGTGTGTCAATAATACATACATACTTCACCATATTTGGCTATCTTCTAATTTATAGATCCCACTCAATCCAGGATTCTAGATTGGACTTTCATTGCATCATTATTTTATTGTCATTGTTTAGTAACTTAAGCATTGTGGTTAGTGGTTTGCGCCTTTTGTTTTTTCTTCACACACACACACACACACACACACACACACACACACACACACACACACACACACACACACACACACACACACACACACACACACACACACACACACACATGAAAAAGAAGCGCCATATCCATAGCATAATACTGTATATATACAGTATAATATAAATTTATTTAAGAACAAGAGTGGCCGACAGGACATGCACTCAGTTCAATATTAAAAAAGCATTCATGGGAGACAATCTGTAAAACCATCAGGAGCTGTGGGAGGATAATACAGCGACACAATATAGCATAGGTGTATGTGGGGGGTTAGTAGCAGATACTTTGCGCCTAGAGTCTAGGCGCAAAGTTCACCTTTCCTGTCTCACCCTCAAATACTTTCTGAGCAAGCTACCCAGCTACCTGAACAAGCTCCTCACCCCTACCACATGCAGTACCTATCACCTGAGATCAGACTCCAAAAGACTATTCATGGTCCTAAGACTCAACAAAGTATCCGGACGTTCCTCCTTCTCCTTCCGTGCACACCAAAACTGGAACAACCTACCAGAGACTCTTACATCCACCACCAGCTTAAGTTCTTTCAAATCTAAGGCTGTCTCACACTTTAATCTGGTCTGTAACTGTTTCATACGCTCATAATATATATTTTCTTTAACTGTGCATGCAATGTCTTGTATATAATGTATACCTTGTTCATTTATGTAACTGTATTTGTAACCATGTATTATTTGTTTTACTCTGTGCCCAGGACATACTTGAAAACGAGAGGTAACTCAATGTATTACTTCCTGGTAAAATATTTTATAAATAAATTATCCGTAGGTGGATGGATGGTACATCAGAGAGTCCTCTCTGTAAGGCTGAGGCCCCAGTACCTCCGCTGCACGCGAGACTGGCGGCGCGTGCAGCCGATTCCCCGGTCTGCAGGGAGCTGCAGGCCAAAAGACCGGGGGGGAGCGTGGCGGGGGAGAGACGGGGGCGCGGCCATGACGTAACCCAGCAGGTTCGCCCTCATTGGCTGAACCGCCGGGGGCGTGGCTTAGCGCTTCGTAGCGAGTCCTGCTCTCAATTCTATTGAGAGCAGGAGCAACTCGCGCTGCGGCCCCCCCTCGCAGCGGGCCTGGCGCCATTGAGGGGAGGGCTCTCGTTCCTGCAGCGTCCGCCACAGCGGGCGCTGCAGTAGCCAGCGGGGTCCAGCCCTAACAGCACTGAAGATAGTGATGCCCACAGATGATCTGTGCTCCGTCCTGCACTGCAGGGAAAGTGTCTAAGTATTTCGTATGCAGACCTCCACACTTAGGCTGCGGTCCCAGTAACAGCCTGTGCGCACGGCGCGGCGTGTACTGTGCGTGTAAGCACCGCCCCTCAATGGTGCTGGGCCCACTACGCACCATCACGCAGCAGGTGCAGCCGCGCCGTGCTGCAAGGTTTTTCCCAACTCAATCAAATTGAGTTTACTCCTAGCGACGGAGGCGTGGCCACGCCCCCACCGGCGGTTCACCCAATGAGGGTGAACCAGCCGCGTGACGTAATGGCCATGCCCCCGCAAATCCCCGACCACGCCCCATACCGTCGCTAAATTCTCCTCTCCCTCACAGACCGCAGATCGCGGTTAGCGCTGTGCACGCGCCGCCCCCTCCGCCGGGGCGCGCGTGTCACAGACATTATTACTGGGACCGCAGCCTTAGTGTATCTGGTGCAAGAACACTGCCACAGCAGCCCGTCAGGAGCGCCTCACTTAGCTCTGCTCCACCCGGAAGTTTCCACTGCTCCAACCACTTCGTGTAAAACACAGGCTAGCAACCTCCAAACAGCGTAGGGAGAAAGAAATACATAGGGGGAAGGGAAAGGTTGAGAGGGAAGTGTGAGAAGGGAAGAGAAATAGAAGGGGGCGAGAGAGTGAAGTGGAGTGTGAGACCTAGAGGAAGAGGAGTCTCACAAGACCCCTGACACGGGGCCCCAGCTAGAAACTGGGCCCAAGGATAAATAATCATATTTTTTAAATACTGAGCCTGTATCTAAACATCAGCCTTTAATAGTAATGGAAACCCCACAGACTGAAGAGAAGGGGGTTACCTAAACTGTATTTCAAAAGGCTTCATGGACCACAATGAACATCTTCTACAGTCCTGCTACACAGAAGCTATAGATCAATACAATGCATGATGTGTACAGTAGATAATCTCCCACTACTCAACATACAGATGCAGCAGATTTCATGTTCCTTGATATAAACAAACATATTTAATTATAATACAGCATATTACAGAGTTTCATAGGAATTAATGACAGTGTTGGTGATGAATATCACAATATATCCCACCAACAGGGAACAATAAAGTCTGCTACATCTGATAAACAGGGCCTGCATAGTTAACAATGCCTCAACTACAATTGTACAGAAACAAATGTGTTGTACAGATGGATCCTCACCCTGCTTTTCAATGAGAAAGATTCATGAAACGTACTGAAGACTCCAGCTGCATTTTGCCCTTTACGTCTCCACAGATGGGTAATTTAGTCGCAATAATAATAACAATGATTTGAAGTTTGACACTACATTCAAACCCCACAAAATGTGCATTGGAACTGTTAATCAATCAGAAGTACTCCCTCAGCGCTTCACTACAGTAGTCATTTTCTGTCTGCCCACTTCGGAAAGGAGATCATTCTGGTGTGAATCTAACAAAGGAGGAATGTGTCATTATCACATTTATCAACTTGCTGTTTATAGCATGATAAAAAGAAAGAAACCATTGTAGCACATTTAGTTAAATCTTTACAGTGACAGGGGTCCAGCAGCAGAGCTCCTGGAGCGATCTCATGACACGACTGGTGCCCAGATCTCAGAAAGAGAACTAATCATGTTGGCCAGTCCGTCAGAACGGTCAGCTGGATCTGCCTCTAGAAAACCAGCAAGTGTCCATGATGTACCTAGAATGTTCTAAAGGCCCTTGACATGCCATGGTACATGCCGTACAAGTTACATCATAAAGGTACTCTAAAGGTTAATGAGCTGGCAAAGGAATGGGGGGGCAGGGGAAGTAAGCCCCCCCGCTCCAACTTTTAGGGATCCTCCTATATCCCATGAGAGAGAATGGAGGGGAGAGAATGGAGGGAGGAGAATGGAAAGAGAAGGGAGAGAATGGAGGGGGATATGAGAGGAATAGATAAGGATATGAGAGAGAATGGAGGGGGAAGAGAGAGAGAGACAGGAAGGGGGGGGGAGAGAAAAGGGGGGGAGAGAAAAGGGGGGGAGGAGAGAGAATTAAGGGGAAGGAAAGTGAATGGAGGTGAATGAGTAAAAATGGGTGGGGGGGAGAGACAATGGAGGGGGGAGAGAAAATAGAAGAGGAGGAGATAAAATAGAATGGGAGGAGATAAAATGGAAGGGAGAGGAGAGAGAATGGAGAGATATGATAGAGAATGGAGGGAAAGGGAAGAGAATGGAGGGAAAGGAGAGAGAATCGAAGGAATGTAGAGAGAGGAGAGAGAATGGAGGAGAGAGAATGGAAGGGGCAGGAGAGCGACTGGAGGGATAGGAGAGAGAATGGAAGGGAGGAGAGAGAGGAGATAGAATGGAGGAGAGAGAATGGAGGGAAAGGAGAGAGAATGGAAGGGATGTAGAGAGAGGAGAGAGAATGGAGGAGAGAGAATGGAAGGGACAGGGGAGAGACTGGAGGATAGGAGAGAGACTGGAAGGGAGGAGAGAGAATGGAGTTGGGGGAAAGAGAATGGAGATGGGGAAAAGAGAATGGAAAGGGGGAGGAGAGAGAATGGAGGGGGGAGGAGATAAAATGGAAGGGAGAGGAGAGAGACTGGAGGGATAGGAGTGAGAAAGGGAAGGGAGAGAATGTTTGGGAAGGAGAGAGAATGGAAGGGGAGGGGAGAGAGAATGGAAGGGGGAGGAAATACAATGGAAGGGGGAGGAGAGAGATGGAAGGGGGAGGAGAGAGCCTGGAGGGATAGCGGAGAGAATGGAGGAATAGGAGAGAGAATGGAGGGTTAGGAGAGAGAATACGGGGAAGGGGAGAGAGAATGGGAGGGAGGGGAGAGAATGGAGGGAGGGGAGAGAATGGAGGGGGAGGAGAGAGAATTGGGGGAGAAGAGAGAGAGTGGAGGCGGGGTTAGAAATAATGGAGGAGAGGGGAAGGAGGGAGAGAGAATGGAGGAGGGGGATGGGGGAAGGGAGACAGAATGGAAGGGGAGAAGGAGGAGAGAGAATGGAAGGGAAGAGTAAATGGAAGGGGGAGGGTAGAGAATGGAAGGGGAGGGGAGAGAATGGAAGAGGGAGGAGAGAGAATGGAAGGGGTAGGAGAGAGAATGCAGGCGGAGGAGAGAGAAAAGAAGGGGAAGAGAGAAAATGGAAGGGGGAGGGGAGAGAATGGAAGGGGAGGGGAGAGAATGGAAGGGGGAGGAGAGAGAATGGAAGGGGGAGGAGAGTGAACTGAAGGGGAGGAGAAAGAATTGAGAGGGAGAGGAGGGGGAGGGAGAATTGAGGGGAGGGGGAGGGAGAATTGAGGGGAGGGTGGGGACAGAGAATGAGGGAGGAGGGTGGATAGAGAATGGAGGGGGAGGGAGAATTGAGGGACGGGGAGAGAAGAAATGGAGGAGGGGAAAGAGAGAATGGAGGGGGAGAGAGAGAATGGAGTAAGGGGAAGAGGTGGGGAGAGAATGGAGGAGGGGGAGTGTAGACGGACGTTCACAGAGGTATGCAAGAGAGACTGATTATTGTGAAATTAAAGAAGGCTTTGTATTGCGCCTGTTTCCTCAACATCAGGAAACCATCCAAACAAGGGGTAAACAAAGCTTCTATTCATTTGGGAGTATTTCTAGTGAAACACTATGCAGTTCACAACTCCCCTAGATAAGCATGTCTCCCAGCCCCAAAACATATAGCATGAAATAAGCAGATATAAGAAGTCTCTTAAGAATGAAAGTCTTATCTGTTCCTTGGAGGGAAAATCTTCTCTGTTCCTGGTTCAGCTCCCTTCCCTCAGGGTGTGTCAGCATTCAGGTTTAGAAGTTTTCCCTGTGTCTTGAAAGCAGCTATGCTGTGTCTTCTGGCAGAGCTCAAGACAGGTTGTGAGAGTAAAGACAATCTCTGCTCTCTCTCCAAAGTTCAGCTCAGGTATGAGCTAAGGAGACACCCTTCCTGTCTCAAAGGACAGGCTTTTGTAAGCAATCTAAATCAGGCTGGTGGTGTTTATTAATTGACTACCAGCAGTTAACCACCACACTGCTAGATTAAAGGCACATTACTTGAACAGGGATTACTCCCCTGTTACCGGGAGAAGGGAGGGAGAGAATGGAGGAGGGGGGAGAGAGAATGGAGGAGAGAGAATGGAGGGGGGAGAGACTGGTGAAGGGGGGTATGGTGGGGGGAAAAAGAATGGAGATGGGGAGAGAATGGAAGAGGGGAATGGGGGGAGAATGGAGGAGGGTGGGGAGAAAGAATGTAGCGGGGAGTAGGGGAAGAGAGAATGGAGGGGGGAGGAGGAGGAAAGGGGAGAGAGAATAGAGGGGGGAGAGAGAATGATGGGGGGAGAAGAGAAAATGCATGAAGGAATGGGTGAGAGAATGGGAGGAGTGTAAGAGAACCCTCTCCCGCCTTTAACTTTTCTCACAGACTGCCACACACCTCTGGAATGTCCTTCCCCTCAATATCCGACTAGCACTGTGACAGGAGGGGGTAAACAGGCAAAATAATAAAGGTAAAGCCCGTTTTGGTTACCTCCTGCTCCATGTATAAGGGTCCAAGAGAGTTAGCTCTTGGGCCCAATAACATTGTATTGTTTGATTGAACCGTAGTTGCAAAATGTGATAAAAACCATTTTTTGTGTTTTTCCCCTTTCCAGGCATGCAATCAAGCATGGATTGCTAGTGGGTGCGTTTCAAATGGAGTTTTGCGGAGAACCCATTGACAGAATATGCCTAGGACGTCGGGGTCCAGATTTACCAGTTCAACAATAAATGGCAGTGACGTCATTACGTCAAGGGGGCGGGACTAACACTCGTGATCGTAGCGCGTCCTGTACCCATACTAACTCCCTAACAGAGAGTTAGCCCTAAGCATTGAGCTTGTAACTAGTTTATATGAGCAGATATCGTGTGTGTACTGAGCCACGAAGCATTAGTCTATGTGTGTATAGCTATTCAGCAATACCACGATCCCTGCCTTTTTATGCTACCAGCTTCTCACGTTGTTTTTATTGTCTCGAGTGTATGTAGACACTACTTGTGTACTACAATTTTTATTTTTTCTACCCAGTGGATCCACGGTTACTTATCTATAGCAGATGTACTCTCCATGACATCTGCGATAAGGTAGAAGCTAGTGAGTGCGTGTGAGTGCTTTAAACACTGCTGTGGTACTCTGATTTAGCACACCACCCAGGGAATATAGCAGCGACCTGCTGACCTGGATTATCCTTATTACTGGTGATCACGGTCTGTCCCTGTGTGAGCGCATAAGGGTGAATACTTACCTGATACGCTCACCTGTGTATACCATATGAATACCTACCTGGTATACCTACCTGTGTATACCGTGCGACCGGTATATATAACACCACTCACCACTACCTAGAGCTTTAATACTGATAGCCACCTGTAGCTGTGTCTGTGACAGACAATAACTGCCATAGACTCCAGTGGGTTTTGATACCATCTAGCTTTACCCTGCACATATCATCAGGGGTAGTAGCTTACACTATACACGTGAGACCTGGTATTTTTTACTTTCGCTGCGCTTTTTTGGCTCATATGAGTCTCAATCACCTTGGTACTTAGCGTCCTTATTTTAATATTGAGTTATGACTCTAATAAATGGTTTTTAATGTGCACACTTCACACATCACTGCACACACTCCTATTCCTGTCCCCTGTATATTGTGCATCTGCTGAGTGCTCTCCATTGGGGTTCTATTCTCTCCACAATACAACAATAAATGTACCAGGAATCATGCCCGATTCTCGGATACATGTAGGCACATTGTCCAAGCAAAACTTCCCCTCGAAAAAGTAAGCACGACTCACCACTAGGGTACGCTTCTTCAGCACAGCTCAGGAAGGAGATTGAGGCACAGGGATAAATATGTATTCCTGTAGCTGAGGGAATCCCTAGGCTAAGGGGGGTACCCCAGCTAGTGCCAAGGTGACCCACAACCAGTATATGGTTTGTGGGTGCCCAACCGTATATATGGTTGGGGGGGACTCTGAGAGTCCAAACTGAGTCAGAGGGAAAGTGTGTGGGGAATAAGGCAGGCAGAAATAAAATGACAACATTTTTCCTTTTCTGTTCCCTGTACCCCAAGACCTTCACCTAAAGTCTCACAGAGCTGAAGGAGTTCCCCGAGACTCAGTGTTTATTAAAATGTATTTCAGTGTATTTGATATTCGGAACTGATGTCCAAACAGACAGCCCGTGAAAACCCATAGGCGCCGGTATGTCTGCTGGACTTCGGAGTTCAAAGCAGCCAGAGGCTGCCCAGAGGTGTGAACAGCATTTGGTTAGTGGGGAAAGGTGGAGTACCAGGTCCGGAGATCAATGGCAGTCATCCGGGATGCCACTTGTTCTGCCAGACCTGGGGGCACCTGCCCAGCGGGTGGCATTGGGATAGCTGGGGGGAGATGTGACAGGCTCGCGCATGTCCCTTGGCTATGTCAAATTTCCTGCTAACTCGGCTTTTCTACCTAGCTTGGCTCTGATTAGCTGCTTGAGAAAGTTCCCACGTACTGATTGGCTGTCCAGTCTGCTTCTATTTTATGAATGAATATAAGAAGCCGAGAGCCCATAAGATGGGGTGTCCCCCTTGAGTCTGAGCTGAAAGAGTGCGGGCGGGCTTTCAAAGATGCTTTGTTTGTAATAGCAAAGCAACCGGCTTTGATCTCAAGCCTGAAAAGCCTGACCGCCAGAGACTAAGTCCAGCATTTTGCGCCCAAGTTCTCAGAATCGAACATAGAGGTCGTGGCTGGGATTTTATGCCGATTTGAGTTCCAGGAGATTTGGAGTAACTCGCGGTCAGGAGGGATCAATTTCTCCTTAGAGAACATAGTGGTGGAAAATGGAATTTTATACTGATTTGGGTTCCAGGAGATTCCGGGCTAAGTCCCGGTCAGGGTAAAACTCTCCCCAAAGAGCTCCCTGCACCTAGCAAAGTCTAGATTTCAACCCCAGCCCTAAAGTAAGTGTGTCTTTTCGTCTGTATTTTGTGTTTCTTTGTGTGAAAGCGAATTTATGCCAAATAAATTACAATTTATTTCTCTACCTTCTTTTGCTCAATGAATGATCCTGTTAAAAAAAAAGTGTAAATAACCTGGTATCCCGTGACTAGTACCCTCACTATCCACCTTTAAGACCCACCTTAAAACACACCTGCTTAAGGAAGCATATGACTAGCTCCATAGCTGATACTTTACACCTCATACATAAACCTTGGCCCCTTGCAGAAGCACTTACCTGAATGCCCTCCCACTGTCTGTTCGTTCTTCCAACCTACCAATTAGATTGTAAGCTCTTCGGGACAGGGACTCCTTTTCCTAAGTGTCACTTTTATGTCTGAAGCACTTCTTCCCATTATGTGTTATTTATATGATTGTCACATGTAATACTGCTGTGAAGCGCTATGTACATTCATGGCGCTATATAAATAAAGATATATACATACATACATAAAAGAGAATGAGGGTGAGAAGGGGAAGAGAGATTGGAAGGGGTATGGGGAGAGAGAATGGGGGGGAGGGGGGGAGAAAGAATGCGGGGAGAAAGAGAAGTGGAGTTTGTGTGGTTTTATACAAATAAAAATGTGTGGGGGGGGGGCACAGTTAGTAAAAATTTGCCTAGAGCTCAAAAATACCTAGTTCCTCCTCTTGGTAGAAGCTTTATCCTATTCTTGTCTTATTCTTACTGTTTATTGTCACTCACAGGACAATGATATCACCAGAATATAGATGTGTCTGACTTTTCGATCCTGTTTTATCACAGGCAGTGATTTTTATAGGGGAAGCCTACCTATGAAAATGTGGAAAGATGCACTTTTAGGCGGGGTACCATTTAAAAAGTGCAATCGCTACCCTGGACCCTTGGACCCATTTTTCTCTCACTTTTTATTTATTTTAATCTTTTCTCTTTTTCTTTGTATTTGCCATGAATGCATTTTTTTTATCAAAGAAACGCACCACATACAGCATATATGTAATTCACCAACTCATATTGACAAGGTCCATAAACCCGTAAGAAGCACAACAACAGGACTTACATTATTGGTGCCACCAACAAGTTGGGTGGGCGGGAAAAACTTCTGCTGCTGTGCCAAGATAGGAAGTACTGCCCCCAATACATCATGTAATTTAGCCACGGGGCTGCTCCTCTCCCCTGGCACAAACCCCTGCTGAATGACCACAGCAAGAATTGCGGATCAGGGGAGAGGAGGCACCACTGATCATGGCTACCTATCACCTAGGACTCATGGTTAACTTGATTTTGTAGCATTGAAGTGGCAATGCATTTCATGCCTCTCTGTCGACAACAAAGCTATGTACTGTATATATGGAGTGGTTCACAGAGCAAATGCTTCTGGGAGAAATGTGATCATGTGACCGACATGCCACTATTTCACTGTTGGCTTATATTTAACATCCTTCATCCTTATACAGTATTGTAGTTTATTTGTTTCTTACAAGCAAAATACTTGACATTTATCTTACTGATGTGTATAATAAAACTATTGCAGCTAATTAAAAAAAAAAGACCTTTCATTTAATTAGCAATAATACCTTGTCAGGGGGGCCAACTAGTCAGCTATGCTCTTTGAAGGGAAAGGTGCAGTCCCACTATTGTAACATCAAATTAAATAAATGGCAGCGATGTGTTTAATTGGATAACACTAGACTGTAAGAATATGATGTAGCTCTTCATTACAATAAAAGAGCGAAAGTAAATGTCACTTTCTACTAGAAAACTAATAATAGGCAATGAACGGAACTCCTGGGGACTGGCACACAAATAAAAAAGGACATTTAATTATAACAAGATCAAAGTTTCAGTCCTATCTTGGACCTTCATTCAAGATACCACAGAAATGTTGATTTTATAATTCAACTTCAGTTTGAATTTTGCACAAGTCCTCTGGAGTGCTGTTCTTTGCCTCGTTTTGGTTTGTTTGCAATAGTACTCCATCTACCAGTGGAAAATGGAGCACCCATGGCAGCTAAACTGTGAGTATTTGTAAGTGCACCTTATACAGTAACACTATTGGACTTTTGCACTAGAAAGCATATATTGTGGACAGCCTAGGTATTGATATGTTAAAAGGTCCCTAGCGCATCCTGTGTGCATCCATCCAGCACTAAGCCATATGTCAAATTCCATTCACAAAAAGACAGAATCTCTTACTCTCTGATCCTTGTGTGCAGGAATAATGCAATCTATGTAATTAAGCTCAGGGCTTCTCTCTTACAGAAAAGGTGCTGCTATCTGCTCAGACACAGATGCCCAATTACTCTGTATTGTCTGGGTGTAATGTAACCACAGTACTTATTCTGCAAAGTTTCTTAGCCACTAAACAAAATACATTAATAATAGCACGGACAAGATTCAAATACAGTGTTAAAAAGTGCAATTAACGTTTGAGATTTTGTAGAGGTCCGACTGAAAAACAGAAGCTACTTTCTCAATTTACATTAACCCCTTTGCTGTCGGTGTTCTGTCTGGCAGTGAAAGGGTTAAGGGACACAATCAATACAAAAAAAATAAGTGTTGTATAATTCAGTGCCGAGTATCACATCTCTTCCTATAAAAAGCATTTATTGACCCAAAACACAATATTGCAATTTTTTACTTTTTAATACAATAGTAATGCTTCCCTCTTATGGCACTGATAGTGTATGCAGCACTATACACATAATGGTGCAAGCATTACCAGTCTCTGTCCTGAAGAACTTCACAATCTAATTTTTAGTACCTGAGGCACAGAGAGATAAAGTGACTTAGTCCCAGAAGCTGACAATGAGATTCGAACCAGCATTATGCATTTCAAAGGTCTATCTTACCACTGAGATATTCAGCATCAATGGGTATTGTTAATTACATTGTGGTAGTTCCCCGTTCAGCACTATGAATGTGCAATCAATCAACCTCAATGGCCGGGAGTCATCAAAGGGCCATCCTGGCTATCATGCCGAATCGGCAATATCTGCCGTTGACTTTAACACACATGCTATGACATTAGGTGATACTGAAAATCATTTGAAAGCCTAACACTGAGAAATACTAAGTAATAAGCGGCTAAGAGGATCTAATGCCAATATCAGCCGACAATATTCCTACATTTATAGGAGAGAAGTTTTTTTAACACAAGACTTACCATGCAGTGTATGTTTTCCTTGCCTCTTGAATTCTCGGTCCTCAGTCTTTTCTGCAAACAAGTAACTGAGACAGCAACGTGTCTGCTCGTTTCTATGGAGTTCGCCAATGTCTTTGACTATGTATGAGGGGAGTGCAGCTGCAGTGGGAGATGCTCACAAGTGACTCAAAGTCCCCCACAATCTAATCACAAGCTGACTGCAATGACAATGGATCGCAGTAGAGTAGTGGTGAGCATTTCAATACAACTTCAGCCCCTCTTCTTGCCAGAGAACTGTAGAGGTGATTGTAGATTCGTGTGGTGTCAGGAGAACTTGATGTAATAAAGCCTTTGACATCTTTGTGTCTTATCGCAGCTCCTAATAAACCTTTCCCCCGCCAGTGGAAACCACAACACAGACCCCTTTGGCAGTGAAAGGGTTAAATCTATTAATTGGGTGATTGTTGGGTACCATTCACTATTGATTTTAATATATTTCCTTCTAAACCACTTGATTTGTGAGCATCAGTGACAATTACAGATGTAGCAAACCTAACTGTCACAACTGCAACTTACAACCGCGTACAAGCCCCTGCAGTGGTCACAGCACAGGAGGATTGACGCTGTTGCGTAGGTCCCATTTGGAAACATGAAACCTCCAGAGCGCGAATTGCGGCAGACACGGTCTCAGGAGTCGTGGACCTTTTCTTCTTCTACCGTGTCCCCAGAGACAGTAAGTCTTGCTACATCTGTATGTGGCAACTTTTACTGATGCAGCAGCCGTTATTCGAACACATCTCGGCACCGATTTTGAGTTCTCTGCTGTTCCCCACGCAGCATGAACGCGGCCAACCACCCCAGGCACCCGCGCTTATTGCAGATGTTTTGTTTGAATTTCATGAATTCTGTTTCTTCATTTTGCAATAAAATGGATGAATTGTAATGTGTACAGTACTGTGCTGCTGTGTTACTGTGTCACTGTGTCACTGTGCTACTGTGCTACTGTGTCACTGTGTTACTGTGCTACTGTGTCACTGTGTTACTGTGTTACTGTGCTACTGTGTCACTGTCACTGTGTCACTGTGTTACTGTGCTACTGTGTCACTGTGCTACTGTGTCACTGTGTTACTGTGCTACTGTGTCACTGTGTTACTGTGTCACTGTGTTACTGTGCTACTGTGTCACTGTCACTGTGTCACTGTGCTACTGTGTCACTGTGTTACTGTGCTACTGTGCTACTGTGTTACTGTGTTACTGTGTCACTGTGCTACTGTGCTACTGTGCTACTGTGTCACTGTGTTACTGTGTCACTGTGCTACTGTGTCACTGTGCTACTGTGCTACTGTGTCACTGTGTTACTGTGCTACTGTGTCACTGTGCTACTGTGTCACTGTGTTACTGTGCTACTGTGCTACTGTGTCACTGTGTTACTGTGCTACTGTGCTACTGTGTCACTGTGTTACTGTGTTACTGTGTCACTGTGCTACTGTGTCACTGTGTTACTGTGCTACTGTGTCACTGTGTTACTGTGTCACTGTGTTACTGTGCTACTGTGTCACTGTCACTGTGTCACTGTGCTACTGTGTCACTGTGTTACTGTGCTACTGTGTTACTGTGCTACTGTGTCACTGTGCCACTGTGTTACTGTGCTACTGTGCTACTGTGCTACTGTGGCACTGTGCTACTGTGTCACTGTGTCACTGTGCTACTGTGTCAATTTCATGTTTAAAAGCCAGAACACTAAAATTAGTTTTTCTGCACTCGCTGCGCTCACATCTTAGTGCGGGAACGCTGGAATTCATCCCGCGGTTTCAAATCGGGATGCCGATGTACATGACGCGTGAAGTGTCCGAATAACGGCCGCTGCATCAGTAGGTAAAGGTGTAATCCCTCCTAGGACCAAGGTGAACCAAAGGCAGTAACTTTTCAGATGTTTTTGATTGACACCAGTATTTTTTTATTCTTTTGAAAGTTACTTTGTGAGCTGAGACTTGGGAAGGGTTTGATTTCCCCGGGCTGCTCTTTTGGGTGGGTAAAGTTTGAGTCAACACTTGATTGAGAAATACCATCCTTCCCATCCTATTCAAAGTCCAAGCTATTGATATTCTGCGTCTCTCTGCACCATTCTTTTCGCCCCCCACAATCCCCCATATCTGAAGTGGTGTAAGTCTAACATTCTGCATCAGATGCAAGAAACTGTTCTTACATATGCCGCAGCTATTTTTCTCTACATCAATACATAGTCCCCATTGTGTTATTCAGTGGTTCATTGTCATTGATGTGCCGTGCAAAGACGCTTTCACCACTTAAAAAAAACCATATATATTTTTTTTTACTAATTCCCCCCATAGTCACCGGAGCTTAACCACGTTAATTTCATATCCGGGGACCCCCTGCTCCCCAAGATACAGACCTCTAAAGGTGCTGCCGGTATCTCTATCCTGGTCACGCGGATCAATAGGAATCCACAAGGGATGACGTTGCCCCTTCATTGTGGGACTTTTAATTTACCATATTGTGTGCCCGGCCGGAACTGCTACCGGCAGCCTCTTCAGATGTAGGTATCTCAGGAAGCGGGGGCTCCCTGGGTCGGAGAGATCAACGTGGTTCAGCTCCAGATACCCCTAGCATAAATGTCGCTTTAATAGGTTTGGGCGACGGTAACCGCATCTTTAAAAAAGTAGTGGTACTGTGCCAGATTTCAAGGCTTTCCAAACCTGTCACATACCTCATTTTAGAGAGTTTATACAATATTAAAATATTGTATTTATTATTTATGCAGACCTGTCAATTCTCACTGATGTTCTGCAAGTCTAACTGATTGTGAGTCAGTCTCACAATTTTTTTTTTAGTATCAGTAGTCTCATAAACTCACTGATAGAAGTAAATATTTATTTAAAAAAAAAATTAATTCAATTTTAGGCTTCAGAACACCCCTATCACAGTGGTCCTTAGATGTAAATAGCTCTGATTTATGGGGAGAAATACTTTTTTTTTTAAAATAAATCCAAAACCTATAAATAAAGCAATGGTACTCCAGGCTTCCAAAATGAAAATACCGGTAGTGGTACTTTATTGCCTATAGGATGATCACACATCGACATTTAATATATTCCTGCATTACAACTGACTGCTATTCACTCACATTAACAGCTGTGCTTCTCACGGTACATAGCTGTGTAGCTCTTTTTCTGTTAACATATGCAGTATTATTATACATGAGGGTGCCTTCAGGAACCAGGACTTAACATTAAAAGCATACATTAACTGACTGCTGGATATTTATGGTGGCATAAATGTATATTTTCTGTGCTGAGCTAGGATCCCTAAAGAACTTGTCTTTTAATAATGAATATTTTAATAGAAGAGTATTTGTGATTGAGCTCTGAAATATTAGCTCACATCAATGCTGAGGCAATACTGCGCTATGGTGAAGTCATTAAGATCACACAAGTGAATTCAAAGCACCCTACAATTATTCAGACTGTTTCCAATTTAGCAGTGATGCCCTTTCGTTGGGCAGGAAGATAAGTCAAAGTGACCTCTTCAGATCAGACTCACTAAAGAAGTGGAAGAGGCATGGCGGATGCGTGGCGAACGCGTCACGAAGCTGGTTCACCCTCATTGGCTAAACCAGCTCACACGACTGCAGCCTGAAAAGAGAATTTTACTAGTCTCGCCAAACTGCAGCAGCTTGTTGCCTTTTTCACCCACCATAACTTAAAACGTGATGGTAAACCCTACAGTCTTGAAAATGCAAAGCCAGCAGTACAACCAACTTCACACTGATGATCCCCATTAAGGTTGAAACATGTCTGTGAATGGTTTCTCTGGCTTTGCATCTGATTCCCATGCTGTGCTTTAAAGATGTGTTAACAGCGAGCATCAGCTTATATGGGCTCCATGTAACAATGGTTTTTCAAACAAAAGGTGACACATTGTGTGCTCATTTGCATGTCATTTCCCAGAATCCCTTGCTGCAGTGGAAGCACTGTATGCTGGGGATAATGGTGAAAGGCTGAGTTGCAGACCTGCCTAGGACATGTGAATGTGCTCACAAGTGATTGTATATATATATATATATACATACAATCACACACACACACACACACACACACACACACACACACACACACACACACACACACACACACACACACACACACACACACACACACACACACACACATATATATACAAGCCCCCCAATACATATAGAAAGACCCCCACCCCCCCAATACATATTAAAAAGACCCCCACAGTACATAAACAAAAAGAAGACTTACCTTGTGGATGATCAGGCCAGGTCCAGTGGATGTGGGGGCCCAGCGGCCGGCACTGCAAGTTGGGCTCGACCTCTGGCCAGGCCCAGCTGTCGGTGATCTTGCAGCCGGACCCCGACTCTCCCCTCAGCAGCAGCCTACATGCCTCTGTCCCACGCCGAGCTTCCAACACGCCTCCCTCTCATGCCGTCGCGTGCTGGAAGCAGAGAGCGCTGACGGCAGAACGCTTCCGGCGCGCTGACATGAGAGAGGCCTGTCGACGTGGGACAGAGGGATAGAGTCATGCAGGCTACTGCTATGGGAGAGTCGGGACCCGACCGCGAGAGGACCGGCATACGGGCCTGGCAAGAGCCCGGGCCCAAGTTGCTGTGCCGGCCGGCCGGGCCCCCCCGACTCACCGAGGTCGAGACGCCAACCCCGACAGACCCACCCTGTTGGCAGCCGTGTGTGTGTGTGTAGGGGGGAGAATTTTATGTGTGTGTGCGGGGGAATTGTGTGTGTGTGTGGGGTGGGGGTAATTGTGTTTGTAGGAGGGAGGGATGTGGGTAAGGTTAGAATGGAGAGTGTGTGCGGGGAGGCGGGGTGGAATTGGGCTGTGTGAGGGAGAGAGGAGGGGGTGAATGAGAGAGGGAGGAAGAGTCAGAAAAAGGGTGAGACGTGGAGAGAGAGTGGGACAGTAAGGGTGGGGAGAGTGTGAGGATGAGGGGGGGATTGTGATGGCGTGAAAGGAAGGTGTGAGAGAGGAGGGGTGTTCGCAAAGCTACTCACATAGGGACCCCAGTGGAAACTAAGTTTATGTAGGTTTTTGTTTAGGGGGCCCAATTTTTTTTAGTCACGCCACTGTATGTACAGTATGTATGTATGCATATAAAGCAGAAGAGCATGCCCCATAGTGTATTCCAATTTAATACGTGTATTAGGTTAATAAAAACCTTAAAAATGCACACTCACAAAGTGGTAAAATCGCATAGTAGAAAAACCTGATAACAGGTAGGAATCTCTGCTCTGCTGTGGCTGCAGGAACACACTGGACAGGTAGCAATCTCTGCTCTGCTGTGGCTGCAGGAACACACTGGATGAATCACCTCCCTGCTGCATCCTCCAGTCCGGACGGCCTCCAAAAGGCTCAGTTGTGATGTTATGCAGTGTCCCAGGCGAGCAGGGGAAGGACTCCAGTGGCGCCGTTAAAAGGAGCGCACTCTGCGTTCAGCAGCTGATGTGTACGCCGACACACAGCTGAGCAGTGGATTCCCAGGCTGTCTGCGATCGGGGGGCGGGGCTAGATGCAGCGTGTCAAATGACATCACTACCGGAACCACCAATCAGAACAGCTCTACGTATTTCGGCACTGGCAAGCAACTTCCTCAGGAAGTACACATACACACACTTGTGTTGGTCTCTCTTCTGTACACATCGCTCAGAACAATAGATACATAGAGATAGATCGATAGTTATAGTTAGATACTAGATAGACAGACAGCATACATATCTCTCTCTATAGAAAGATGTATAGATAGGTAAACAGTTTGTGTGTGAAAGCATTAAAAGTTAAATTAATGTTTTAAAATACTTAACTGGTCTGACTCTCAATAGCCTACATTTAACTTATGAAACCCATCGCTGGCTGCCATTATTTAGCTCTGGTCAGAGTAGGGAGGGCCCTACAGAGGAATTAATTTCTGGAATGCTTCTGAAATCAGACAGATGCATTTACAAAGCAGATTTACAGCACTGGCAGCTGCTCCTCGGGCAGATCTCATTAAAAGCAATGCAATTTCAGAATGTTCTGCTTATTAATAAAGGAGAAGGGACATCACACAGCTCTGCTTCAGCCATTCAATACCAGATAGAGGCCCCTCCAGCAGCAAATGGGTTAAAACAACCACAAAATCCAGTGAAGAGATGGGCACAACGGACTTTCTTCAAAAACATTTTTATTCAGCGATAAACCAAAATAGCCACAAGCCAGACAAAGAGAAATATCAGTTGTTGTCACTTGCATCGATTCACTGATTTATACAGTAGTTAGGTCACACTGATTTTGTGTATCAAAATCTCATAGGACTTCAATTTAGTCTTATTGATAAAGTCAGTACCTACTCTACGTGGAGTTTTTGGGCCCAAAACTCGCAAATCGCACTCATTTGAGGTAAACATCTATGCTTTATGCTTCTGTTCCGCAAGGAACCTAAAGGAGATTGGCCACTCCGCAAGCACTTGCGCACCTGGAAAGGTACAGTGCTGTGCACACTGAACTGCTATGTATCAATTAGATACAGTGTGTGTATATTATTAATTCCCTTTGATATTTGGGTGAACTGTAGCTATAAATGTAAATATGTATACACACACAGTGGTTGACTTGGGGAGGATATGTAGTGTTGCTCTTTTCCATGTAGATTTCCACAGCACCGTTGCTTTTTTATGTACAGGGCTGCAGTTCCACTACTTTATGTGTTACAGGGCTGCAGTTCCACTACTTTATGTGTTACAGGGCTGCAGTTCCACTACTTTATGTGTTACAGGGCTGCAGTTCCACTACTTTATGTGTTACAGGGCTGCAGTTCCACTACTTTATGTGTTACAGGGCTGCAGTTCCACTACTTTATGTGTTACAGGGCTGCAGTTCCACTACTTTATGTGTTACAGGGCTGCAGTTCCACTACTTTATGTGTTACAGGGCTGCAGTACCACTACTTTATGTGTTACAGGGCTGCAGTTCCACTACTTTATGTGTTACAGGGCTGCAGTACCACTACTTTATGTGTTACAGGGCTGCAGTTCCACTACTTTATGTGTTACAGGGCTGCAGTTCCACTACTTTATGTGTTACAGGGCTGCAGTTCCACTACTTTATGTGTTACAGGGCTGCAGTTCCACTACTTTATGTGTTACAGGGCTGCAGTTCCACTACTTTATGTGTTACAGGGCTGCTGAAGGAGCGGCTCGGTGAGTAAAGACACCAACTCTGACAATATTTACAGTTTTGAAGCAGGGGAGTCTGGTTACAACCCCAGTGACAGCTCCTTGAGCAATTCACTTTATCTCCCTGTGCCTCAGGCACCAACATTAGATTGTAAGCTCTACAGGGCAGGGACTTTATGGCTGCAAAACTATATGTACTGTACAGATCTGAATACACTTTCAGTGCTATAGAATGATATGCTTTAGGATATTTCTCTTCCGATCTGCTCTCTAAGTATAAATATTGTTTACATCTTAATAATATATGTTTTTCTGTTTGTTTGTTTTTTTACAATGTTAAAATTCAGATTTTTTTGGTCAGGCACAGTCCCACTATTTTTACGCCCCTTGATCTCCTATATGTACAGTATACATATAATACTAACATCCACAGCTGAACTCCCCAAAGATTTGGCTTCATGAGATTTAAATACAGAGTTGACAGCGTTTCCTTACAGCTATGAGAATCTCTCAGTTGTTCTTCTATGTTCAAGAAATGCTTTGGGAACTGGTAAGCTAAACGGTGTACGATAATGCGTCTCAATGCTAAAACATGATGTTTTACTCTGCGCAACAAGCCCAAATATTCAGTGCAGGATGTAAATGTGATCTCCGCTGGATTTGTAAAGGATCATTCCTTGTTAAGCTCTTAGGGGAAAAAATACTACTAGGACAGTGACATTTGGACAGCTTCTCGCGGGCACCTTTGGCAGCAAAAGGGTTAAAGATGCAGTTCCCTTAAAAAATGGATTATTTCCTGAGAGTGAGCTCAATGGGGTATATCCGTTAAATATTTTAGATCTACGTTACCGCCATTGATCATATCGATCCCGTAACGCATATCCACAAAGGTGATTTGCGTTGCGATGCCCTGGCGTTGACGCAAAAAATATCGCATCGATAAATTTTAACGGACATCTGGCTTACTCATATGCAAATCGTATGCTAATGAGCAGTTAATCTAACACCGCATATCCACAAACCTCTGTTATTGTTAGCACATAGAAATTACGCAATGATAATAATTAGGTCAAACCAAAACATGGCGTTACTCATCATAGCGTAATTTCTGGGAATGGCCTACAAGCGATGTACTGAGTGAGTACGTAACCCTTTCATTAAACAGTTACACGTGTCATACAAAATATATATTAGGGATCATATACTGTAAATGTCTGAAACACCATAAAATATAGTATGGTTTTTAGTGATTAAAGTGAATGTAGGATGTTTGTGTGACCTAATATGGTATATACTGTAATCATGGCTGTATGAAGTATGGGTGTACAATGTTTATCCATAAATACTTCTAAAATAATAATACAGAATTAGCTTGTAATAATGTACAATTAAAATAAATGAAGGAGGGACACTAAAAATAATGAAAAAGGTTAAATAGAAAGTGTATTTTTTTTATCCATATAATAACAATAATTACATTAGCTTTAGGTAACGTACATAAGAAATGCGTCTTTAACACATGCATTAATAACGCGAGTTAAAGTTTGAACAATCCGCACGTGCAGGGTACTGGTTAACACGTCTCTGCACAAAGCAATCACCATTATAAGCGCTGCTACTTTTACTAACAGACATAATTTTTGCATATCATTAGCTTTGAGGATACCTGTTAAACGGAAGAAACATAGCGTTCGTTACCTATTTCGGCAACGGACGTTATTAGCTCGAATTTAACGGACTTCTGAGGATCTAACCCAATCCCAAATGTGATTAACAATCTTATTTTTTTCTGCAAGCTGTTTTACATCTTAGTAAAATTTTCTTTGAAAAGCCCAAAGTGTGTCCGCATGGCAACCTTTTCTTCCTATTCATTCCACCAGGCAACACAAAGTGGTGTTTCACCCAGACTTCACACAGCCTTCTCAGAATAGCTCTTAGCACTGGCGTGTGGGATTGAGGGATCTGGTCTTCCAGTGATGTTAGCATATAATGTACAGTGGACACAAGGGGGCCCTATCTACTAAGCGCTGCAAATGTTATTTTAGCACAAAATTGGCACATGTCAACCTCAATTTCACTTGTGTACTAACCTCAATTTTTTACATCAGTGCCAAATGTGAATGCTATATAATAAAATATTTTTTATATGTACCAAAAAAAAGGAGAAAGTGCATTAAAATCTTAAATAGTGCAGAATTAAGTTGCTATTATAATAACATGTATTATTTTCACAGTGTGGCTATTATACATAATATTACATTAATAATTGATATTTACTAGCACTAATTAGAAATAAAAAAAAATACACAATTCTGTTTTATTTTTAATTGTATCAATCAGGTATTAAACAAGAGGGATGCATCCCAAATCATTACAAACAAAATATGCTTCATATGTATGAAGTCTTCATAAACATAACTATTAATTTGGCCTCTTATTGAAAACTACTAGCATTTCTTCATAGTGTACATTTTATGAAGATTTGATTACTTTTAATAACTGACATTTTTGACTCAACACAAAAAAATGAAAAATATATGTACGTACATACAGTAGGCCCACTGCGTATTCAGATACTGAACATTTCAGTTAAGCAAAAGAACATCTAATAATGGCATGTATCCAATTATGCAGCTGAAATCTGAATCATCATTTTCTCTTTCTTTGCCAGGTCTAAAGTTTTCCAGGCTGAACCACAACTGTCAACTCTGACTCATTTTCTTTGCGTCGCACTAATGTTTGTGCGTCAATGACCCATAGACTTCAATAGCGTCTCACTGGTAAAAGCCACCATTTTTGCTTTATCAGCAAAACCATTTAATCTCACTTATCTCAATCCTTAGAGGTTGACTTCTCTGCTCAATATCTGCATCAAATATAGGGAACTTGCTATCAGCATTGCGCACATATAAAAATGTAAATGAGAAAAAAAACATTGTTTTCCTTCATACAAAGACGCGATGCACCACTGCGCAGGAACGTTGTCTGTGCAGCTGCAGCTAATAATAATAGCATGTTCTTGTATAGCGCTGCTAGTTTTACGTAGCGCTTTACAGAGACATTTTACAGGCACAGGCCCTGCCCCGTGGAGCTAACAATCTATGTTTTTGGTGCCTGAGGCACAGGGAGATAAAGTGACTTGCCCAAGGTCACAAGGAGCCGACACCAGGAATTGAACCAGGCTCCCCTGCTTCAAACTCAGTGCCAGTCAGTGTCTTTACTCACTGAGCCGCCCCTTCTCCCTAATGTAACAAGCTTGTTAATTGGAGATGTTGATGATAGTAAAAGGGAAAGAAATAACGTGAAAAGACACCAAATTCAATTTCTTCTATTACAACCGTGCAGCTCTCCAAGTCCTCCTCTTGTTACCCCCCAAATCAATAAGTACATTGATGCTTTGAGCCACAGAATGAAAATGCCTCTTTTAGCGTCCCTTTAAATGCTTTTCAAGGTAATCAATTATTTTTACAGATACAGTACCAATAGTCTAACTTTTCCTAGATAAACATAGCACTGAGTAGCACTAATGACATCTAATTTCAGAGACAACACAAGCAATAACAAGCATTTGAGGGGAGCTGCACATTTTGTATTCTGAAACAAATTAAAGCATACACTGGTTTGTAAATGATGCGCGTTACATAATGCGCATCGATACTAGATTATATTACATCATCTTAAAAAAAAAAGACAGAAAATTGCAAACATTATCCAGCTCTCACTTGCAAAATGGGGAGTGTATACATTACTGGCATTATTTTGCACATGAGATCTGACTTGTCCTGCATGTGCCAATTGCTTTTGCATGAATTCAGCCAGCAGTAATAGCTTCTATGCAACAAGAGCCTGCAACAGAGGGGTTAATCTGCGCTCAGTTGCAAAATGAGGCCAAAAAGCCTATGTTTTGACCCCCACTCCATAACAAAATGCCACTGTGCATATCTGCTCACTTACCCTCCATAAGGAAGCCAAATCATATTTCCATCTCCAGCGTCGGGAAACAAGAAAAGCCGTTCAACAGCCAGTAACAAAAACCTTCTGAGAGAGTTAAATCTGCTACAGTAAGCTTAAATAAAGCAGAGCACGTGGCCCTCCAGTTTACTGCCTGCATTCATACTGTAGGCAGATGCTTCTGTTAAGTCAATGGCGTTGGGCTACTTCACTCAAAACCTTAATGCATTTGGCCACTGCTACTGACTCCGTGCCAGTGAGGGGTTTTATTTAGCCTTTTAAGAATTGCGGAACCCTTCTAAATTATATTTAGACTCAACGGTTGTAGTGGCTTAAAAAAAAGTAGCTGTATTGAGCATTACTTCAAAAAGATTCTAAATATTTTTAACATTGAGGACAAAAGCTACGTTGACTATATTTTAAAAATGATGATACAATATTTATACTTAGGAAGCAGAAAAGGGGGAGACTTCCTAATCCAAATCCCATTTTCTATCAATAGAAAAGGGAGCCATTGGTCTGTCAATAAAATTTGTAGTGGTACTCTGTGGTTTGATTGAAAAGTAGTGGTCCTCCCATCCGCACCTACTACCATCCCACTTGGACCACTGATTGCAACTTATGAGACCACTGGTTAGGATAGCTCCAATATCTTTCCAGGTACAAAGAAGTATGGAGAGATGTATGCTGGGCATTAGCCAAAGAGATAGGAAAAAGAATGAATGGGTTTGAAACCAAACAACAGTCTGTGACATCATCACAAGAGTCAAGAAATGAAAATGGCAGTAGGCCGGAGAGATCACAAAAAGAAATGACCATCGTTGGACAATGATGGTGCTCCACTTGATTTCAAGAGTGATTAAAAGACCAAGAAGATGCCCAAAAGTAAGAGGGGTACATGAAATCAGAAAATTTGTTGGAGCAACATGCAGAAGAAAGTCCGCAGTACCTGGAAAATCATTGGGGAGGCCTTCATACAGCAGTGGATAGACAAGAGCTGAAGATGATGAGAGATATAGATAGATAGTGATATATTATATATATATATATATATATATAAACCCAAAATGCCACGAAATATGATGTCATCAATTACAGTACATCACCGAAAGTCATTGCACCAATGCAGAGAACTAATGTGTGTCAATAAAGTGTGTTCACGAAAAAAAAAAAAAAAGGGGGGGAAAAGGAAAGTGCCAAACAAAGGGAGAACCAATAAACCAAACGATGCGAGGGTTTGTGACATGGATAAACATCAAACTGAAATAGTAAATTCCAGTACAAAGTTCTTATTTTGTTGTTAATCTTGCTGAAATATACTTGCGCCTGGCTGCATCCATGTATTAATCTTAATAGCGCCATTTTCGAGTATGTCCGAGTCTGCTTGCGATAGAATGAGGGATTTATGGAACAAGAGGGCGGAGTTACATTAGCATATGGGTGCAGGTCCAAGTATTAAAATAGGTGCAGTTTGTGTTCATTTTCTTGATGTTTTTCTGCGTTAGTTTTCACCGTCACTTTAAAGGTGACGTAACTCTTTTTTTAGAGCAGAATACTAGCGCAGTATCTGCCAAATTCTAAAACGGTAGAAGAATACTTCACACAGACAAAAATGCACATTTTCCGAGGCACTACTGCGCACATGTATTTCTACAAGTTACATATAGAAAAATCTCATGTAACAAAATTCTACCTGATACGAAAATGAAACATACTACTAGAGCCACCAATAGGGGGGGAGCGCCGAGCCGGGGAGCAAAGGGGGGCACGCCCTGGTGGTCCGATCACCTGGAGTCTGTCCCAACTTCATTTATCGGCTGCCTGGGTGGCCCCACTCCAGCTCCGTGTAGGGTCTATACAGACCAACAATCCCGCTCCATAGTTAGGGCCCGGGGAGGGGAGGGGTGGCAGAATGAGAGACGGGGTGAGAGAGAGGGGATGAGAGAGAGATTAGGGGGAGAGAAAGGAGAGAGTGGGGGAGAGTCCGAGGGTGAGAGGGCGAGAGTAGGGGGAGAGTGAGAGAAGATAGTGAGTGAGTGAGTGAGGGTTGGAGAGGGGGAGAGAGTAGGGGATTGAGGGGAGAGAAAGAGTGTAGGGAGTAAGGGAGGAGGGGGATTGAGAGAGAGTAGGGGGACAGTGAAAGAAAGGGGGAATAAAGAAAGAGAGGGGATATTGACAGAGAGAGGAGGGATAGTAAGAGAGAGGGAATAGAGAGAGAGGGGGAATAGAGAGAGGGGGGAGAGAGAGGGGGAATAGAGAGAGAGGGGGAATAGAGAGAGAGAGGGGAATAGAGAGAGAGAGAGGGGAATAGAGAGAGAGAGGGGAATAGAGAGAGAGAGGGGAATAGAGAGAGAGGGGAATAGAGAGAGAGAGGGAATAGAGAGAGAGGGGGAATAGAGAGAGGGGGGAGAGAGAGGGGGAATAGAGAGAGAGGGGGAATAGAGAGAGAGAGGGGAATAGAGAGAGAGAGAGGGGAATAGAGAGAGAGAGAGGGGAATCAAGAGAGAGAGAGGGGAATAGAGAGAGGGGAATAGAGAGAGAGAGGGGAATAGAGAGAGAGGGGAATAGAGAGAGAGAGAGGGGAATAGAGAGAGAGAGAGGGGAATAGAGAGAGAGAGAGGGAGAGAGAGAAAGGAGCAATAGTGAGAGAGAAGAGGAAAGAGTGGGAGAGAAGGGGGCCCTGTTCTGCGCTCAACAACCCAGAGCCCGGTGCAGGCTCTAGTCCAGGTGCCCAAGAAAGTTGCCGGGTGCCCTGCATACATATATGGGAAAGGGGAGTGATGTATAATAGCGCTAATGGGGATTACAAACAATTGACCCTACTCTAAGGGTGAGCCCTATGGTCGCAAGGCAGCCTGGTGGTAACCTGACAGTACAATCAGAATAAACAGCAAATAAACAAAAGAGATACCGGCGCCTAATGAGTCCAAAAATAATGGAATCCTGGATATCCAGTAGAAATAATTCCAGTTCCAAGGAAATCAACAGTCTCTGTATCTTGGGGTATTCAGATATGACTTGATGCAGTGGAAGTAGAACATGCAATGAAAAAAGAAATATTTAGTGCAACACAGTTAAACAATTTATACAGACATAATTGCAACTGGCTGACATAAACAGACAAAACAAACAGACACAACTAGACAAACAACACTTAAGCAAAGCTAATGATAAAAGTTATTTATTAAACTAGATGATAAAAAGGACAAATGGCTAACAGACCGCTCCGGTGGGTTAAAACCTAGATAACACTCACAGGACGGCTGCTGGTAGGAGGTGCAGATCGCCGTTTCCTGTATCTTCCACTGGAGATTGCCAGGTTCTGACGTCACATCCGGCAACGTCATTTCCGGTCCGCCACGAGGACGGCGTCACTTCCGGTTTTTGCCAGTAGAGAGACGCAGAAGGAATACAAGGCGTCTGAGGCACCCAGCGGATCCCCCACACGCGGTCACCAGCCCCCATTGGTACTATGCGAATTACCAGCAGCCGTCCTGTGAGTGTTATCTAGGTTTTAACCCACCGGAGCGGTCTGTTAGCCATTTGTCCTTTTTATCATCTAGTTTAATAAATAACTTTTATCATTAGCTTTGCTTAAGTGTTGTTTGTCTAGTTGTGTCTGTTTGTTTTGTCTGTTTATGTCAGCCAGTTGCAATTATGTCTGTATAAATTGTTTAACTGTGTTGCACTAAATATTTATTTTTTCATTGCATGTTCTACTTCCACTGCATCAAGTCATACCTGAATACCCCAAGATACAGAGACTGTTGATTTCCTTGGAACTGGAACTATTTCTACTGGATATCCAGGATTCCATTATTTTTGGACTCATTAGGCGCCTGCATATATATATGTCACGAAACCATGATAAAATGTATCAGGGTCACATGGGATGCAGCAGACTGAGGCGGTATACGCTGGAGCTTCACTGCGCGGACGAGCCAGAACCCATACAAACAGACAACACAATGTTATAAAGTTTTCATTCATGTGCAAGTATCTGGTCTTTAGACTAAAACTTATGCTATGGATGATGAAGCACAGGCTTCTTTCCTGAAGTGTTTTTGTTGAGTGATTTAAGAGCATACATTACTTTGTATCCTCGGCTACAACTCACAGAGATTTTTTTCTCACAGATGAACCTTGTAGATCTGGATGTGGTATATCCTCTAAAGAAGCTGCCTTACATCTTCAGTAATTAACTATTTGATCTGTTTCTGAAGAATCCCCTAACAACTCCATCTTTTGGGAAATTACTTTTATGTCCATTGGACTCTTATTTCCATACATCTGTATTCAGCTGGTATAATTTTTTACATTTATATTTATACACAACACTTATAATTGCGTGTCACACGGTACATTAATATTTCACTTAAGTTGCATTTTTCCATTTGGAAGATATAATTATATCACTATTAATTTATATCTAGTGAGTGCTTCTTTTTAGCTAGTTAGAGCACTTTTTACCAAAAAGTTCACTTAGGTTTAGCTTTATAATCATTCGCAGAGTTATCTGAGACACACACTTAATTTTATATTGTTATAAAGAATAGCTAGCGCTGATTATTTTCATGTATATGTGTGTGTGTATATATATATATATATATATATATATATATATATATATATATATACACTGTATATTATATATATATATACTGTATAAAGAAAAAGAAGAAAGCGCCCGGCCCATAGCGTGATACTGTTTCATTTTTATTATTAAAAATGAAAGGGAATTAGGCTCACTCACAAAGATCATAGATTTAAGAGCATATAGTGATAAATATCACCGTCGCTGGCAGAGGTCCAGATGGATTGACCAGATACAGTCCGCGGTATAGATGCCACACCAGACTCACTGAATCTTGGCTGCACCGATGGAGGGACTCCCTGTTTGATGAGAGCCCCAGAGACAGGCAGGATACAATGTGCTCCACGCACTGCCAGCCAGAAACAGCGGGAATCAGGACAGGCCAGCTTCCGGTCCACCAGTGATGACGTAATGTCACTGTGTTGTCGTCCTAACGCGTTTAGTCTCTGCGTGAGACTTTCTCAAAGGCCAATAGTGGCTTGCAATTTATAGCAGTGCATCCATTACTAACTACCACCACCCACAGGTAAATGAGCATGCTATCCTTGCTAAACCCTGCATCACTCACTGAATCATATCAGACATAATATCAATACATTACATATTAGTATAAATAATATTATACAAATTATAATTATAACCTTATAAACTTCAAACAAAATTATTCAAACACATTGTGGTTACACTTAATAGAGATGTACTATTTTTAGAGGACTACATTTAACTATTGAAAAAATGCATAATAAAAGATATCACAATTAAAATGAAATTAAATTAAGTTTAAACACATTAACCAAGATAAATTGTAGGAGTTTTAAACCGAGGTGAGGCTGTGTGGCGAGATATTAGATATCTGCTTATATGACATAATTAAATATGCCTAAACTATCATATATCTAGAATGTGGACATTCCTAGACTAATCAGTATGTCCAGTGATAATCCTCCCTAAAGGCTGACAGATGGACGGAGGGGGAGAATATGGATAAGGCCGAGGATCCAGAGCAAAACCAGGACCATCTTAACCTACTGAAAGATGGAAAAAGGACGAAAAAGAAAGGAGAAGGGTATATGTCATACAACTGTACTCATATCTAGGGTCTCATTGAACCCACCGGGGGCCAATGTAGCCAACCGTTAGATCCAATGAGTCTCCTGTCTGCAAAGCACCTTAAAACTGTCCCCTCCCAATGTAAATGGGGAAATATATTCTAAACCCGTGACCTTTAAGGTCTTGGGATCCTGATTATGGACCGTCTTAAAGTGCCTATTGTGACAGTTTAGGGGATTCCTTCCCCTCCATGTGTCCCTGGCGCTGCGCTTCCTCCTGCCTCTCATGTCCCTTCCTTGCCTCCACGTTCTGTTCTCCCTTCCTCCTCCCGCATCCGTCCCTCTGCGTCAGTCCGTGACACTCTCCCAGCGTCTGCGCGCGTTCCCCGCAGGGCACGCGCGCCTTCTAAGTCTCCTGTTTCCCTTTAAAATACTCCCTGCTCACGGTCCCCCTCTGCTCCCGCTCCGGTCCCCTTACCTTCTGCATGCTCCCCTCTGGTTCTTCCCCCGCCCTCGGCGGGCGCCCCTGCGGCGCGGCGCTCCGCGCGCCTCTTGACACAGCCTGTGCGCGCGCACTCTAACCTTACAGAGGGCGCGCGCACACGCTCCTCTTGTAGGCCTTCCCAGACCTCTGGCCCCTCCTCCCAGGCTGTTTAAGCTATCTCCCTCTCTGACTCACCTGTCTCCTCCTCCTCTCCTTCTCACCTATCCCTGCTGCCTCTCTCTCCACCCTCTGCTCCTCCTCTCTCTCCCATTGGTGTTCCATCCTTTATAACCCCTGTCTGTCCTCTAGTTCCTTGCTCTGCATAGTTCTTTGTGACCTCTGTGTGTGCAGTCCTATGCTTGGCTCTCCTGTGTTTTCCAGCTTCTGTTCCTGCTCCTGCTTACCCCTGGATTTCCCTGGCTTGACCTCTGCTTGTACTGGATTACCCTGCTCTCTCCTGCCCTTGAACCCTGCTTACGGACACAACCTTGCTGACTTCTGTTATCCCTGGACTCTGGCTTACGAACATTATGATCCTGCTCTCTGTACCCCTGAACTCTGGCACACGGACATCACAATCCTTACTCTGAATCCCAAGGCGTTGCAAGTATAACTAACCATCTTTCTACAGGCCCGGCAACGCCATACCACACTCCGGGCACACCCTCACTGCTGTGGGTACGTGGTAAAACCCTTCCCACCTCAGTACTGGGGACTGCCAGGTCGGCGGGCATACAGGCGTTACACCTATATATACTATGGGTCATTATTCCATTTAATATGTTCCTCCTATGTTCAAGGAATCGGGCACTAAGTGGGCGGATTATGCGGCCAACATATTGCTGGCCGCACCCACACGAAAGCACATAAATGACAAACAAACAGACAATTTATTTAACCTTTGACTTTAAAAATGTTGCCATTAGAATGTGAAACAGTCTTATTTGATACCGTCAAATACTTGCAGGGGTACAACGTGATCTGCCACACCTAGTATTGCCCGAAGCCTTGATACCGTTGTTGATTTTTACAGAGGGATCCCTAAGCCTAGTGGGAGCTAGAATGTGCATTATATTACGAGCTTTCCGAAACTTAACTGTTGCCCTATCAGGTAAAATTTAACCTAAATGGGGGACACACTTAAGGATCCCCCAATGTTTGTTCAATATATTACCTATGGCTCTCGAAGAGTTGTTATAACCCGTAATAAATCTTGGTGCCATAGTCTTTCCGGCATCGCTCCGAATGTTTGAGAAAGTAGAGACGACCTCTCTAAGGATTTAACTTTGTCAAGTGATTCCTGGATCAGCACCGAAGAGTAACCTTTTTCCTTGAACCTGCCTTCCAAAATATTTGATTGAATTAGAAAGTCACTTTCTCTGGAGCAGTTTCTCTTCATGCGGTGAAACTGCCCCCGAGGAATGTTGCTCAACCATCCCTTTGAGTGGCTGCTAGACGAGTGTACGTAATTTTTCACCGCCACAGATTTGAAATGAGTCTTAGTAACGATATTGAAATCAGAATCCGATCCCAATACCAAATCTAAAAATGTAATTGATGTTGGACTAATGTCGAAAGTGAACTTTAGTCCCAGGTCATTACAATCAAACGACTTGAGAATATCTTCAAGCCCATCCCAAATTATAACCAAACCATCAATGAAACGGCCATAGTACACGAGACCCGCCCCAAGCCTAGCGCACCGCCACACGGCACTCTCGTCCCAAAAGCCCCATGTACAAGTTTGCAAAGGTTACTCTTCGGAGCTGATCCAGGAATCACTAGACAAAGTTAAAATCCTTAGAGTGGTCGTCTCTACTGGCTAAATCAAGAGAGACATTTAATAGCAAGACTGGCTCAAACATTCGAACTGATGCCGGAAAGACTATGGCACCAAGATTTATTACGGGTTATAACAACTCCTCGAGAGCCATAGGTAATATATTGAACAAACATTGGGGGATCCTTAAGTGTCACCCCCATTTAGGTTCAATTTGCCCTGATATGGGGATATATATATACCCATACATACATAGACAGTGCACTGTGTTACTAAAGGGGTTAATAGAAACCCCTTCCCTCCCACGACGTTCAGTGTAACACAATCTAGTCCTATAGTAGAACTAACTGATTTGATAAACGCTTCAGTCCTATCAGTGCTCAGGTTGAATGAAGCCTGAATAATCACAGTTCAATTGTCACTAGCGATATCTGGAAATGAACATTACTTACAACAGGAGCTAGAGTAAAAGAAGCTACAGCCTGAATATGATCTAGTGTTTCCCTCTAGTGTCAACTCTGAAGCTGCCTGAGTCTCTCAGTGTGGTATATCATGTTTTTTTTTTTGAGTACACATATTATATCTATTATAAAACTATATTACTAAGATTGTAAGCTCTCTGGTTAAGGGATTCTCTTTCCTATTATCTGCTTTTATATTTGTTGCATTTATAGTGCTATTATCCCTGGTATTCAAGTAATATCTATGTAGTAAAGAACTGCATACATTGTTGCCGCTAAATAAATCAATATATAAATACATAAAGATGATTAATTTTTGGCAATGGAGTACCAATTTCAACACGGGTACTGAGCTCCCCTCAATGAGTTTCAATTCCCTTTTTATTTATTTATAAAAATGTTTTACCAGGAAGTAATACATTGTGAGTTACCTCTCGTTTTCAAGTATGTCCTGGGCACAGAGTTATACAAAATACATGGTCACATTAAAAGAACAGTGTTATACAGTCAATTCACAGACATTTCATGGACAGATAGAGTTGGAAAATTGGGTACCAGGGATAAAGAGAATGGAGACAAAAAACAGCGCACAACGCAAAATCGTGAAGTATGAAAGATACAAAAGTGTATTAAAATAAGGGTAAGTAATCTGCGTACATCAATGAGCTAGGATATAAGCATTGAGTGTGTAAAACACACAAGTTACCACTCTGCAACAGTTGGTTCAGGAGTCAGGAGTTTGTGTCCTTTGGCAGGCGTCCTTAGCATCAGCTGTGAAAACCTCCTTCACTCGGGCACCCCGGCAGTCAAGCATCGCCTCCAGGTGAATCCCCCCTCTGGTCAGCTGGGTCCTAGGCAATCCGGACGCTCCACAGCCTGCAGTCACGTTCTGGGGATCCCTGGATTAGGCGGTAGGGACTCAGGTGGTTCACGGTGCTGCTTGGTCAGTCCGGCCGCAAACGAAGGCAAGCTTGCTAACCGCAGTTACTCCAGTTCATTACACTTAGCGGTCCGTAGTATGGCGCTGGGGAGTGACGTCACGATCACGCTTGCAAAGCACATGGAAGTGGAACAAAGTCTCTAGAGTGCCCAATGTGCACACAATTGAATAGCAATAAAACACATAGGCCAAGGTATAATCCTACGCGTTTCGTAGAACAAACTACTTCATCAGGGAATAAAATTATCATTTGCCAGAGGCAATATATACCTCTCAAACACTTCTGATTGGTCAGCCAAATGACAAAAAATCAGTCAATCACCTGTGCAGTGTGGCAGTCAAAATGACTAGTGAAATACAGGTTAATAGAAAAAAACAGTAACAACAATTTTATTAACAATGAAACTTAAAATACAACCTTGCAAAAAAGTATTTAAAAAAAAATCTGTAATAAAAGAAACACATAATTAGCATGGTAATAATATGGTAAAAATAGCATTGTTAATAAAGTTGTTGTTACTGTTTGATGAAGTAGTTTGTTCTACGAAACGCGTAGGATTATACCTTGGCCTATGTGTTTTATTGCTATTCAATTGTGTGCACATTGGGCACTCTAGAGACTTTGTTCCACTTCCATGTGCTTTGCAAGCGTGATCGTGACGTCACTCCCCAGCGCCATACTACGGACCCCTAAGTGTAATGAACTGGAGTAACTACGGTTAGCAAGCTTGCCTTCGTTTGCGGCCGGACTGACCAAGCAGCACTGTGAACCACCTGAGTCCCTACCGCCTAATCCAGGGATCCCCAGAACGTGACTGCAGGCTGTGGAGCGTCCGGATTGCCTAGGACCCAGCTGACCAGAGGGGGGATTCATCTGGAGGCGATGCTTGACTGCCGGGGTGCCCGAGTGAAGGAGGTTTTCACAGCTGATGCTAAGGACGCCTGCCAAAGGACACGAACTCCTGACTCCTGAACCAACTGTTGCAGAGTGGTAACTTGTGTGTTTTACACACTCAATGCTTATATCCTAGCTCATTGATGTACGCAGATTACTTACCCTTATTTTAATACACTTTTGTATCTTTCATACTTCACGATTTTGCCTTGTGCGCTGTTTTTTGTCTCCATTCTCTTAGTACCTAGGGGGGTGCCGAGCCACCCCGTTTTATAGCAGCAGACGCTTTATGTACCACAGCATACGGTTATGTAAATTATTTTATTATATTCACACTGTGGGTATATGTGGTTTACCATTTGGTTTGATTTAGATGGGTAATTATCTATTTGAACACTGTTTTCACTAGTAGAGGTTGTTTTAGTTGCGCACAATATATTTTTCTTTTCACAAGGGATAAAGGACTTGTGAGTTTCTGATTGAAATAGAGCAGCTTTAACATCACTTTAACATCACCAAACGTCAGAGAATGGCTCACACCCTTTGGTTGCGCCAAAGGCTGCCTGCCTTTGGGGCAATGCAGGTGTACACTGGGGTGGTTGAGATTCAATGCAGCTGTGAACAAACAGTTCTTTGTGTCCTCTTGGCTCATTAATATTCCAATGGGTGGGGTTGACGTTCCACAAAGTACAAGCAAATGCTAACTCCTGTGCAGAGGGGAGCAGCTCTTGGGGAGCCCCATCACGCTGTTCGCATTTGGGGCAACGCAGGTGTACACTTTTGTTAACAAAGGGGTTAAGAGGGCTTTCATTTAATGTGCCTTTCTCTAAAAGCGCTTAGAACTTAAGACTCCTTCAATGTACCAAATTTTAGCCATATTGGGCTATTATTTTATGTTTAAAAAAAAGTAAAAACCCAGACACTGTTTTCGGCATCAGGACAGGCTGCATGAACGGACTGTAACTGCCTCACCGCTGGAGGATTATCGCTGTGGGGGTCCAATCCAGAAGCACAGACACCCTGCAGTGTGACTGCAACAGAACTATCTCCGGAGCTGCGACTTTAAGCCTTTTCAGCTGCGGCTCTGGAGACAGTAACTCTTGCGACATCTGTACGTAGTATATGATGCCTTAAATTGGACCAACAATAGTTTATGGTGTAGAAGCTTTCAAACCTCACAGGGTCCTTCTTCAAGCATTTCACATCAATATGCTGTGAGACTACAAGATATGCGTACTATTCATCGTAAAGGAACTGATCTCTTCTCCAGCACAGGAAAGCAGTTTCACGGCATATTGAATAAGTCATGGATATTAATATCTGCGCACAGAGACATTAGCGGGACCTTTTTTCCCACTCTTGTGGTATTTGCCATTCTGTAACACAGTTATTACTAACAATGAAAGAAACTTCTTTAAACGTTTTGCATGAACACTAAGGAAAAACTGATCTAAATCCCTAATTATAAAGGAGCAGCTTCCCGTATGCCCCGTCCCCCACATTTTTTTAATGTATTTTTTTAATGGATGGGAAGCTGAACCGCATTTATTTCAGCTCCGGTGCCCCTTCGTTCCCAAGATATTTAACCGGGAAAGATATGACTGACACCTCCTTGTACTTAAATCCCCTGCGTCACACGGGCCAATACAAAGCAAGTTGATGTTGCGGCTTTAGGCTGGGGCCATAGAGGGGGGGAGCAGTGCTGAGGCGCGCTGACGCTGAGGCTCGCCTGCTGAAGCTGTGCGATTTCATGCACATGCAGGCGAGCCAGCGGGTGCGATCGGGAGGCGGGGGGAGGTGGTGGGAGGCGGGGCAGTGACGTCGCTGGGCCAATCGCCCGCGACGCACTGACGTCAACATCACGGCGCCGACGTCACGGCGCTGTGACGTTGACGCTGCTTCACGCTGATTGGATGTTTTCAGCCGACAGCGCGCTGAAAAACAGTTTGGCTGTCTGCTGAAAAATCCAACTCGTCAGCACGCCTGCGGACGCTCGCGTGAGCCCCCTCTCAAGGCATCCTCATTGAGGATGCAGGGGCTCAGCGCGGAGCATCCGCACGCCTCAGCGCTGCTTGTCCTTCTATAGACGCAGCCTTATATTGGCCCGCCTCACGTGGGAGATTTTGCGTTACCTGCATTGGTAAGTATCTTGCTAAGTAGAGCTGAAAATAGTACGTCAGCTCCGGTGTCTCCTGCTTCACAGACGTAAAATAAGGGGGAGAGGGGGTAAAAAAAGACCTCTTCTTGCTTCTTTGCTTAATGCCCTGATTCCTATTTTTGACTTGTATACTGTAAGGCGCGTAGCATCGATAGAAACACAGGTTACAATGGCAGCCGTGTATAACAGAATCTGTTCATTTCTGAGTTTGTTTTTGTACATTTGAATATACTGTACCGGCCAAGCTCAGTCTAAAGCTGGCCGGGAGCTGGCCGGGAGCTGGCCGGGAGCTGGCCGGGAGCTGGCCGGGAGCTGGCCGGGAGCTGGCCGGGAGCTGGCCGGGATCGTAGCAGGCTAGCCGCGGGTCCGCTCTCCGTTTAAAAACGGATTTTCCAGCGCGGCGGCCGCTTCAGTAGATAAGCGCTAATGGCGCTTACTATTGAAAGCGCCCAAGGCGCCGGAAAACTGGCAGAAACCAACCCGGTTTCGGCCATAGACAGCCCGCGCGCCTCCCGCACTATTGTTCAAACTGCGGTGGCGGCCGCATTAGAGTCAGCTCGGCCGCCACTGTACACGTGTAAATCTGTGCATAATTTTTAATATATATCTGAACATAAGTGCCTACAGAAGTTAGTTTTGATGCATTACTCCATTTTCTTCGTGCTACGGTGTCACGTGTAAGAGTGTTATCCAAAAAGGTGTACACTTTACAGACTTTTTGGTGAAATATAGAAATATGTGTCATGTAACTCCTCCCTAACTCCATCTACTGACACTCCCTAAATCCCAAAGACCTTGATACATAGACGGTAAAAATGTGCAAACGTCGAAAATTACGCGATTTGTGCTGTTTTCGGTCCAACTTGCCAGGATACATCACCCTTAAGTGCATCAGTGTATTAATGCATCTAGTGTGTGTGCAATCGGGGTGTGCAATTGGTGTGTGTGCAATCGGTGTGTGTGCAATCGGTGTGTGTGCAATCGGTGTGTGTGCAATCGGTGTGTGTGCAATCGGTGTGTGTGCAATCGGTGTGTGTGCAATCGGTGTGTGTGCAATCGGTGTGTGTGCAATCGGTGTGTGTGCAATCGGTGTGTGTGTACAGATCTATCAATGGCCCCCTGCTCCTGACCTCGGGAGCAGGGGATTCAGAGTCTGCCAGGGGAGCTAAAACTCAAGCGGACATGGTTTAGGCTACGTCCACGCTGCTGCTGACCGAGCTTTGGCGGTCAGCACAATCAATGAAAAAATTTACAGCCACGCTCACGCGCGCGCCGTGCATGTACGCTCATGGGCGCTAGGCGCTTGCTGAGACAGATAAAATTGAGTTTGATGCACACTCAAGGGTCACATGACCTCCTCAGCCAATCAGTGCCAGTCACTGTTAGGCCACGCCCCCCTCATTTACCAAAAAAGTTGCCAGACAGCCAAACGCTCATGCTTGGAAAGTTAGCGATGTCACCACTCAAGCATGAGCGCGGTCAGCGGCACGGGGGACGCAGCCTTAGGTCTCAGGGTCTCCCATTAGTGCGAGATTTATCTTATTCTGAATGAGACCATGAGACAGAGCCCTAACGTGTGCAAAGCAAATTGCGTGAGTACTGTATTGAGAGGGCTGTGTGAATCAGTGTGTATACTGTGTATCAGTGTGCATAGTCCGTGGTCGGTGTGTATATCAGTATGTCTGTACATGTATGAGTGCATCTCTGTGTGTTTGGGAATTTGTGCAGTGGTTAAACAGCATCAAGTGCTGACATTTAGGGGCACCATTAACCCTTCCCATCCAAGTGTCAGAAGCCCATTCCTGGCAGCCAAGGAGTTAAAATCTGAGTTTACAGACAATTTTTCCCAATACTGCAACCAGATCAAACGTTATATGTCTCTGAAAATGGAAAAACTCAGTACTATACATAAAATGTCATAATCATAATTATTGCATGCCTTCCAAAGGTGCTAATACATAGCAGACATATATGGCAGGAAAGGGTTACGGGGCAGTTCCACTGATCAGACATAGGACAATCTAAGCAATTTACTATTCCACCTGACTATATAAAAAAAATTAACGCTTCATTGATTTTTTTTTTTTTACTGAAACATCTGTTCTATTTGATTATCATTTATTGTCCTAAATGTACAGTATGGCTGTTTGGTTAAAATTACATACCACAAACATTCAGGGTTAAACTCTATATACTCTGAAGCAGACGTTGATGTCAATGAAAATGATTTTGCTGAAAGCAGCCTGCTTTGGAGTATATACAATGTACCCATTAAAAGGTGCACAACTTCTCAGTGTAGGAGGAGGTGATGTGAGCAGTTTTAGAAAAAAAATAAATGCCACATAAGAGCGTAAAAAGCTTCCAAAATACACATTTTTTATAAAAATAAAAAATATTAATAAAATGTAAATGAATAAATTAAACTAGATAAAATTCCATTTAGTTCTACATGGGATTGATCCTTTAACACCAAAGTCCTAATTAGCACCAAATTGAACTGATGGCAGTGATATGTTTAAAAGCCTTCACTTAAATTATAGACTCCTTTAAAAATACTAAATGAGACTTAGTATACAAGTATTATTAAATCATTTTCTCTTTATCCCGGAAGTATTATAACTGGCAAGTGTGATGGGTTTACTGTCCTTATCTCTTGCATATTATGCCCTTGTCTTTACAGTTGATTACTTGACATGCAGGGAGAGTGCATAAATCTAAGTATTTTATCAATAATGAGCACTAACTGTTGACCAACATCTTGAAATGTAAAACAGCTAATAATCATTTTCTTATATAGTGCTAACAATGTACAGCATTTTGTAGAGCCTGGTGGCATAGGGAGATAAAGCAACTTGCCCATCGTCCCACTGACACTGGGATTCAAAACAGGGTCCTCCACTTCGTACACAGTGACATTACTGTCGCACTCAGTGGGGGTGTATTGAGATCCCCCCCATACTTGGTCCCCTAGCTAAAAACTAATAATCCTTTTGCTACTAAGGAGTCAGCAGCAGCAACAGGGTTTTAAACACATCACTGTCACTACTGTAGTTCAATGTGGTCCTGTATGGGACGGTACCTATAGATAGACAGATGCATGGGGAGGCAGCTTGTTCTTTACCTGTCTCGGTTACGTGCAGCTTCTGGTCTGACGGCTGCAGCAGCAGCAGAAAGTCTCTGCAAGTTTCCAGCCCCAGCCCGGGCGCTCTCTGCTTGCAAAGGTCTCTGACGATGTGCACCGCCTTGTGACACAGGTTTGCATCTTCTCCCGTTGCCGTACTCATTTCACACGCAGCATCTCTCCTCTGGCTTCTCCTCTCCCTGTCCTTCCACCCCACCAGGAGGGAGACCAATAATAACAAATACAAAAATCAACAATTCATATTTTTAAAACACACTTCTGACATAGGATTTAAATGACCCGGTTCTAAGCCTGGGCAATTCTCTCCTGTGAAATCCACACGGACTCCAGGTATTAACCCTTCCTTGGCGTTCACAGAGAGTCTGATTGTTGCCTTATTGCCTGAGATCAGATGCCTCATTTGCTGCCGAGGCGGTTCCCAGGCTGAGATCCTCCCCCTGAACTGTTTCATTCTTTAATGCTACAATGTTTTCTCTGAAGCAGCAGAGCAAAAGGCTGTTAACCCATTCAGAGTGCAGCTGTGTTGCTGCTGGCTTCAAGTGGACGCTCAGCAGCTCTATATAAATAGCCATCAATCATTCACCAAGGCATCTTTTGAATTGTTTGGTTCTGTAGGATAATATAACAATATTGCACTGTGAAAGGCAACAGATATTGGTGTAGGACATTTGCTCACAACTGTTTCACCGCAACTCCCCACCACGGCCACTTCGCCGCTAAGGTAAGTACCTAAACCCCCTACCGTAAACCCGCCTACCCTAATTAAGCCTTTATCCTAAGCACTAAAACCCCTTAAATTAACTCCCGACCCTAAACAGTAATATAACTTACCGTAGAAGCGGCCGGCGGCAGATCGGCTGCGGCTAACGGTCCGTCTGTGGCTGAGTATTAAGCCTAATTACAGCTCAGAAGTGCTGTGTTAAGGCACAGTTGGTCTCTGCAACTGCACTAGGAATTGAAGGCGGTGAGTAATCTTAAAAAGACAATGTCTATTCGAATCAAAGTGTACTTATGGCAGTGACATGTTTAAGGGGTCGCATCTGGATGATTGATGTCTTTCTTACCCAAATCTGACATCTACAAGAATTTTACAATATTTTTTAAAGTTAGTTTGTAAACATGTTGAGCTGAGACTTGTGAGAGGTTTACTTTCCTCTGGCTGATGATCTGTTTTGTCTGATGTCACTGTGTAATCAACACGTGTTTGTACAGGTAAAACCTGTAATTAATTCCCCAAACAATGAAAGCATCAAAATCCTTGCTATTACCACGGTTAGATTTTCTTAGAGAAACCAATTATACTGTTAAATTCTTTACAAAAGGATGTTTTCTGTTCAGTTATGTGGGATTTCACCTTTAATAGAATGGCAAAGCAATACTGTTTATATGTACTGTACAGAGAGAGAAGGATAATGACCTCAATTGCCCATTTGACTTGTGTCCATCTCCCCCTCCCCCCACATACCTTCCAGCCTTTCATTCCTACACACAAAACATTAAGACACAATTGTGGGTGAAAATGGTCAGCGTTTTATTAATAATTATACATAAATTAATAGGACTGTGACAGTAGGGGGTAACCAGGTTCTCAAATAAAGGTTAAGCCCATTTTTGGTTACCCCTGATCCGAGTATAAGGGTTCAAGAAGACAGGTGGCTCTTGAGCCCAGTAACAACGTATGCTTCAACTGTACTTTGCACAATTTAAGTATTTTTGGTGTTTTTACCGTTCCAGACACACCAGCTAGCAGGGATTGCTGAGGGCGAGTTTCAAGGGAGATTTTGCGGAGGAATTGTTGTCCGAATGTGCCTAGGTAGTCGGGGTCTGGAGTTGTAAGTTCCCCATAAAATGTACCCGTGAATCATGTCTGATTCTCGGATACATGTAGGCACATTGTCCCGGCAATATCTCCCCTTTTAAACGCAAGCGCGACTCACCACTAGGGTACCCTGCTTCAGCAAAGCCCAGAAAGGTGAGGTGCCCCAACCATAGATAAGGTTGTGGGGGGACTCTCGGAGTCCAAACTAAGTCCCAAAAGATACAGTAGTGTAAGGGTGTAGGAGATGTGTGCAGAGGTATGCAAGGGAGACCATTTTTAAGGTGAAACTAAAATAAGGCTTTATTGCGCCTGCTCCTTTAACACAGCGAAACATTCAAACTAAACAAAATAAAGGCCTACTCCGCTTTGGAGAATATCTATACCTTTACTCCAGCCCTCTCTAACTGGGTGGGTGACTAAGCAAATTATATATATATATATATATATATATATATACAGTGTTTGACAATTGTATACATTTACTCGCCTGGGGCGGGTGGATTTAACCCCCGGGCGAGTAACTATTGGCCCAAGCAGCACACGTGTTTTTTTTTTTAAATTCCCCCGTTCGCGCTGAAATTTCCCTGCTCGCGCTGAAAAAAAAAAAAAAAACTCCCCTACCTGACTCCTGATTGGCGCGCGCTCCAGGCTTTGTGGGCGCGCGGCCAGGCTCTATATGAGCCCGCCCCCAACGAGCGGCCATTCTGCCTGGAGATCTGTTGGAGGGTAAGTACTCTCCATGCTGCGGCCCCTCTGCTCCTTCCCTGCGATCCCCCTGGTCCCCACATGGCTCCCTACTCCCCACCGCGGAAGCTCTCCTGTCCCCTGCTCCTGTCCCATTCCCCTGCTCCTGTCCCCTCCTCCTGTCCCCTCCTCCTGCTCCTGTCCCCTGCTCCTGTCCCCTGTCCCCTCCTCCTGCTCCCTTCCCCTCTTCCTGCTCCTGTCCCCTTCCCCTCCTCCTGTCCCCTTCCCCTCGATCCACCGATCGATGTCAGGGGCGGGAGGTCCCCGCTGCTGCAGCCCGGTTGGCTTGCGGTGGGGGGGGGGGCTCGGCCCTCACCACGTGCCTCCCATGCGTCCCCTACCTTCATGATGGCGCAGCCGCCGCATGAGGTGGGGGGATGTCGGCCTGGCCCCCCCCCCCACCACGAGCATCATGCCGCCGCGGGCTGGGGGGGAAGAAGCAGCCTGCAGCTTGGCCAGGCACTGTGACATGCCGGCGAGGGGAGCAGGGCAGTGGCGGCCATGGCGGGGCTGACTGTCACCTCGGGCGCCCAGTGGGGGATACCTCGCCACGTGCCTCCCACCCACCCTGCTGATTGGGGAGGGGGGGATGTCGGCCTGCCCCCCACACGAGCGGGAGATGGGCGCGGGTGGGTGGGGGATTTGCGTGGTGCTGGTCGCGGCCTTTCCTCCCCTGTGTGTGTGTGAGAATGTGTATGTGTGTGTGTGTGGGAGAATGTGTGTGTGTGTGAATGAATGTATGTGTGTATGGGAGTATGTGTATGTGTGTGACACCAGAGGTCCCCCCCAGTCAGTAACCCCCCCCCAGTCAGTAACCCCCCCCAGTCAGTAACCCCCCCCCCAGTCAGTCACCCCCCCAGTCAGTAACCTTCCCCCCAGTCAGTCAGTCACCCCCCCCTGTCAGTCACCCCCCAGTCAGTGTCAGTCACCCCCCCAACCCCAGTCAGTGTCAGTCACCCCCCACCCCCAGTCAGTGTCAGTCACCCCCCACCCCCAGTCAGTGTCAGTCACCCCCCACCCCCAGTCAGTGTCAGTCACCCCCCCACCCCGTCAGTGTCAGTCACCCCCCCACCCCCAGTCAGTGTCAGTCACCCCCCCAACCCCAGTCAGTGTTAGTCACCCCCCCACCCCCAGTCAGTGTCAGTCACCCCCCCACCCCCAGTCAGTGTCAGTCACCCCCCCACCCCCAGTCAGTGTCAGTCACCCCCCACCCCCAGTCAGTGTCAGTCACCCCCCACCCCCAGTCAGTGTCAGTCACCCCCCCACCCCGTCAGTGTCAGTCACCCCCCACCCCCAGTCAGTGTCAGTCACCCCCCCAACCCCAGTCAGTGTCAGTCACCCCCCCACCCCCAGTCAGTGTCAGTCACCCCCCCACCCCCAGTCAGTGTCAGTCACCCCCCCACCCCCAGTCAGTGTCAGTCACCCCCCCACCCCCAGTCAGTGTCAGTCACCCCCCCACCCCCCGTCAGTGTCAGTCACCCCCCCACCCCCAGTCAGTGTCAGTCACCCCCCCAACCCCAGTCAGTGTCAGTCACCCCCCCACCCCCAGTCAGTGTCAGTCACCCCCCCAACCCCAGTCAGTGTCAGTCACCCCCCCACCCCCAGTCAGTGTCAGTCACCCCCCCACCCCCAGTCAGTGTCAGTCACCCCCCCACCCCCAGTCAGTGTCAGTCACCCCCCACCCCCAGTCAGTGTCAGTCACCCCCCACCCCCAGTCAGTGTCAGTCACCCCCCCACCCCGTCAGTGTCAGTCACCCCCCCACCCCCAGTCAGTGTCAGTCACCCCCCCAACCCCAGTCAGTGTCAGTCACCCCCCCCAACCCCAGTCAGTGTCAGTCACCCCCCCACCCCCAGTCAGTGTCAGTCACCCCCCCACCCCCAGTCAGTGTCAGTCACCCCCCCACCCCCAGTCAGTGTCAGTCACCCCCCCACCCCCCGTCAGTGTCAGTCACCCCTCCACCCCCAGTCAGTGTCAGTCACCCCCCCAACCCCAGTCAGTGTCAGTCACCCCCCCACCCCCAGTCAGTGTCAGTCACCCCTCCCCCCCAGTCAATGTCAGTCACCCCCCCACCCCCAGTCAGTGTCAGTCACCCCCCCACCCCCAGTCAGTGTCAGTCACCCCCCCACCCCCAGTCAGTGTCAGTCACCCCCCCACCCCCATCAGTGTCAGTCACCCCCCCACCCCCAGTCAGTGTCAGTCACCCCCCCAACCCCAGTCAGTGTCAGTCACCCCCCCACCCCCAGTCAGTGTCAGTCACCCCCCCCACCCCCAGTCAATGTCAGTCACCCCCCCACCCCCAGTCAGTGTCAGTCACCCCCCACCCCCAGTCAGTGTCAGTCACTCACCCACCCTGTCACCCTGCCCCACCCAGCCACTCACCCAGCAAACCACCCAACCAGCCAGTCACTCACCCAGCCTCTCTCTCTGTGTATCACCCACCCTCTGTGTGTGTCACCCACCGTTTCTCTCCTCTGTCTCCCCCACACTCTCTCTCCCCCCCACACACTCTCTCTCCCCCCCCACACACTCTCTCTCCCCCCCCACACTCTCTCTCTACCCCCCACACTCTCTCTCTACCCCCCACACTCTCTCTCTCCCCCACACTCTCTCTCTCTCCCCCACTCTCTCTCTCTCTCTCTCTCCCCCCCACTCTCTCTCTCCCCCCACACTCTCTCTTTCCCCAACACTCTCTCTCCCTCTCTCCCCCACACTCTCTCTCCCTCTCTCCCCCACACACTCTCTCTCTCCCCCACACACTCTCTCTCTCCCCCACACTCTCTCTCTCCCCCCCACTCTCTCTCTCTCCCCCCCACACTCTCTCTCTCCCCCACACTCTCTCTCTCTCCCCCACACTCTCTCTCCCTCTCTCCCCCACACTCTCTCTCTCTCTCCCCCACACTCTCTCTCCCTCTCTCCCCCACACTCTCTCTCCCTCTCTCCCCCACACTCTCTCTCCCCCACACTCTCTCCCCCACACTCTCTCTCCCCCACACTCTCTCTCCCTCTCCCCCACACTCTCTCTCTCCCCCCCCACTCTCTCTCCCCCCCCCCCACTCTCTCTCTCTCCCCCACACTCTCTCTCTCTCCCCCACACTCTCTCTCTCTCCCCCACACTCTCTCTCTCCCCCACACTCTCTCTCCCTCTCTCCCCCACACTCTCTCCCCCACACTCTCTCTCCCCCACACTCTCTCTCCCTCTCTCCCCAACACTCTCCCTCTCCCCAACACTCTCTCTCCCTCTCCCCCACACGCTCTCTCCCTCTTCCCCACACTCTCTCTCTCTCTCCCACACTCTCTCTCCCCCACACTCTCTCTCTCTGTCACTCCCACACTCTCTCTCTCTGTCACTCACACTCTGGATCTCTTATTTACCTTATATATCTTAACTGCCCTATACTACACCGAAATCTTAACTACCCTATACTGCTTTCTTCCAGATCTGGCTCAAGCTTCACACGGAAGACATCGGAACCCCCCTAACCCAGAAGACAGGTAGGGAACACCTCCCCAATGTATAACATTGCGGGAATGAGCGTACCTGGACATTGAGGGACTGCGGATCAGGTAAGATCCAGGTGGGATTGCTGCTTTAGATATTGTGAAGCGGGGACATCCAGACATTGGTTAAGGGGTTCAGGAAACTAGTCATTCACACCTGGCTTTTATTTCTAGATCCGACATTTACACACACACATGTAACAAGGACTAATTGTAGTATAATGTAATACAATAAATACATTTATGTCAAAAACGAATGTTGTTCTGACTAGGAATTTATTAAATGTATTTTATTTATATATTTTATTTTAAAGCGGGGTTGGGGGCGGGACTGGGGGCGGGGTTGGGGGCGGGGTTGGGGGCGGGACTAGGTGGCGAGTAGATTTTTTGGTTGGGCGAGTAGCCATTTGGGTGATTTGTCCAACACTGTATATATATATATATATATATATATATATATATATATATATATATATATATAAAAGATGAAAAAACGAAGTAGCGCCTCTAATATAGCCTGAACAAAACTGTGATGTAGTTAGCCTAACTGTGAATGCATCCAGTGGGGTGGCAAGTGTAGGCAAAATAAACTAGAAACCAGTGTTAACCAAGGATAAAAAATAACTATATAAAAATATATGTAATATGTATAAGATGCTATATATAATGTATACCACGAGCCTATTACTTTAATATAGCAAGTAAAAAACATATAAACATATCAAAAAAGTATATAAAAAATATATAAAAAACCTGAAAAAAACCTCAGAAAACACAAAGTCCTGTTCCAAAAAATAGCATCCAGGTATAAGGCAGACCGTTTCAAAAGGGGTCACTACTCCCTGATGATACCTATGAAAAAAGAAAAGAAACAGGCGCACACCTTGTGCATTAACGTATAACAAAAAGTTTATAGAACATTAAAATCAGTCAAATTCCCACTCACAAAGGTACAAAGCATAAAAGCAGGTATGAGATAGGCTCTCATATGCCAGTACTGCCGTCCGATTTCAGCAATGGTGTCCTCTCCTGTCTGTCCTCCGTGTAGTCCGATAACCGGAAGTGACGTCCCTCTGGTTGGGCGCCCTGCGCAGGAAATCCCTCCGGAAACCAGCAACTCCGATTCTTTAGTGCTGGCCAATGAACCACCGGGGGAAAGGATCCAGCGTCTCTCTCACAGCCTCACACAGCCTGCAGCGTCTCTCTCACAGCCTCACACAGCCTGCAGCGTCTCTCTCACAGCCTCACACAGCCTGCAGCGTCTCTCTCACAGCCTCACACAGCCTGCAGCGTCTCTCTCACAGCCTCACACAGCCTGCAGCGTCTCTCTCACAGCCTCACACAGCCTGCAGCGTCTCTCTCACAGCCTCACACAGCCTGCAGCGTCTCTCTCACAGCCTCACACAGCCTGCAGCGTCTCTCTCACAGCCTCACACAGCCTGCAGCGTCTCTCTCACAGCCTCACACAGCCTGCAGCGTCTCTCTCACAGCCTCACACAGCCTGCAGCGTCTCTCTCACAGCCTCACACAGCCTGCAGCGTCTCTCTCACAGCCTCACACAGCCTGCAGCGTCTCTCTCACAGCCTCACACAGCCTGCAGCGTCTCTCTCACAGCCTCACACAGCCTGCAGCGTCTCTCTCACAGCCTCACACAGCCTGCAGCGTCTCTCTCACAGCCTCACACAGCCTGCAGCGTCTCTCTCACAGCCTCACACAGCCTGCAGCGTCTCTCTCACAGCCTCACACAGCCTGCAGCGTCTCTCTCACAGCCTCACACAGCCTGCAGCGTCTCTCTCACAGCCTCACACAGCCTGCAGCGTCTCTCTCACAGCCTCACACAGCCTGCAGCGTCTCTCTCACAGCCTCACACAGCCTGCAGCGTCTCTCTCACAGCCTCACACAGCCTGCAGCGTCTCTCTCACAGCCTCACACAGCCTGCAGCGTCTCTCTCACAGCCTCACACAGCCTGCAGCGTCTCTCTCACAGCCTCACACAGCCTGCAGCGTCTCTCTCACAGCCTCACACAGCCTGCAGCGTCTCTCTCACAGCCTCACACAGCCTGCAGCGTCTCTCTCACAGCCTCACACAGCCTGCAGCGTCTCTCTCACAGCCTCACACAGCCTGCAGCGTCTCTCTCACAGCCTCACACATTCTGCAGCGTCTCTCTCACAGCCTCACACAGCCTGCAGCGTCTCTCTCACAGCCTCACACAGCCTGCAGCGTCTCTCTCACAGCCTCACACAGCCTGCAGCGTCTCTCTCACAGCCTCACACAGCCTGCAGCGTCTCTCTCACAGCCTCACACAGCCTGCAGCGTCTCTCTCACAGCCTCACACAGCCTGCAGCGTCTCTCTCACAGCCTCACACAGCCTGCAGCGTCTCTCTCACAGCCTCACACAGCCTGCAGCGTCTCTCTCACAGCCTCACACAGCCTGCAGCGTCTCTCTCACAGCCTCACACAGCCTGCAGCGTCTCTCTCACAGCCTCACACATTCTGCAGCGTCTCTCTCACAGCCTCACACAGCCTGCAGCGTCTCTCTCACAGCCTCACACAGCCTGCAGCGTCTCTCTCACAGCCTCACACAGCCTGCAGCGTCTCTCTCACAGCCTCACACAGCCTGCAGCGTATCTCTACCAACAGTAGTGATGTTCGTGGGAAAGTGACAGCCTCAATCTAGCCACGCCCTACGCATTTCGTCATCTATGATGACTTCATCAGGGGATCATCCTGATTGCCATCATGACAGACAGGAGAGGACGCCATTGCTGAAATCGGACGGCAGTACTGGCAAATGAGAGCCTATCTCATCGCTGCTTTTATGCTTTGTACCTTTGTGAGTGGGCATTTGACTGATTTTAATGTTCTATAAACTTTTTGTTATACGTTAATGCACTAGGTGTGCGCCTGTTTCTTTTCTTTTTTCATATATATATATATATATATATATATATATATATATATATATATATATTGTATTGTATTGTATGTCTTTATTTATATAGCGCCGTTAATGTACATAGCGCTTCACAGTAGTAATACATGTGGTAATAAAATAAATAACAGATAATATAAATAACAGATCATGGGAATAAGTGCTTTAGACATAAAAGTAACATTAAAGAAGGGGAGTCCCTGCCCCGAGGAGCTTACAATCTAATTGGTAGGTAGGGAGAACGTACAGAGACAGGAGGAGGGAGTTCTCGTAAGTGCATCTGCAGGGGGCCAAGCTTTATGTATCGTGTTCAGAATATTCACAGTGCTATTCGTATGCTTCTTTAAGCAAGTGAGTCTTAAGGTGGGTCTTAAAGGTGGATAGAGAGGGTGCTAGTCGGGTATCGAGGGGAAGGGCATTCCAATGCACAGCCGGCACACCATTTGCAAGTAAATAAGTTTTGGTGCTTATCCCATAAAGCAATAACAGACCATACGATACCGGTTGCAACACGACATCAAGGGACAGCACGCAGGTAAGTAAATCATACATTTTCTATATTTGATAGAAGACACAAAAACAGACATTTCGGTCCCCCAATGGGACCTTTCTCAAGGTGGTGAACCATTGGTTTTTGTGTTCATTTGGTTTGGTTCATTGAGGTTTGTGGGCATTTGTTTATGCACAGCTCTCTTAAGGTCCCGCCACAGCATTTCAATCGGGTTGAGGTCTGGACTTTGACTTAGCCAACTCCGCTACCAGATAATTGATGGTGTTGAAAGGGGTCGCAGAGGTGGTAATATGAAGAAATTATTGCAACAGAAAGAAAGCAAATGGATCAGGCTACTAAATACACTAGCCCCAGGGGTTATCAATAAGGAGTTATACCTGGGGTGTTCCTAAACATGATATTCTCGGTACAGTAGCTCCCAGTCCCTACCCTTTGTGCTTGTCTCTTTATGTGCGGTATTATGCCTTGCATCTAATTCGCTTGGTACCATACATGCATGCATATGTTCAATAATCATGCTGACGTCACAGGCACTATCAGAGCGGGAGCAGCATCTGTTCGGACGGGGGTGTGATTGTTTCCCCGATCATCAGGGAAGCTGACGGCTCCTCATTCAGGCGCACATCATTTTAGAAGTGACGTCATGAACTCCGCCCACCAATCCATTCCAGCATTATAATCGGACAAGGGCTTTTCTCCCGTTCGTTCTAAGCATCAGCTGGGACTTCTCCTGCACTCCGCATAACAGCGCCGTGATTGGACAACAGACTCCCCTTCCCACAAACTTGCGATCAGCTGAGACCTTTAAATACCAGCGGTTTTTACTGCATTTACGCAGGAACCCTCGTGGAGAGCACAGGACGTTGTACTGATGAGCAGCACAATTTGGAGGGTTTGTATTGCCTTTCCTCCCTGACTCACCTCAGTTTAGGCTTCTCTGTACGGTGTTTCTTTGTGCAATATTGTGCTTTAATATGAGAGAATAATTTCTTAAACTAATAGAATATTAGTGTCAGTTTCCTCTAGGTTGCACTTGGGTATCTGTGCACTCTCCTGAGATTTGTTTCACTTGATTACTTAACTCTAAGGCTGCGAACCCGAATCTGCAGTGCGGGCGCGCTGACTGAGGGAGCGGGGCCTTAGCCTCAGGTGTAGTTGTTATAGTTTTTTTTTTTATACGTTTACTGTTTGAGAGGTGTGTTTGGGTGGAGGTACATTATTTAGGGAAATACCACAGACTATTCTAGTCTGTGGGAACGGACCTGAAGAAGGGGCGCTGTAGTCCCCGAAACGTTGCCCCCCCTATACTTTATTACCTTGACCTGAACGTGTAATATACGTTGTCCTTGTTTTCCCCTCACCCATTCCTCCCCCCCCCCCGCGGTTATTTTTCCCTTTGTATTTCCTCCCTCCCTCTCCCTCTAGACCTGTGATTTATTGTCTAGCCCTTGTTTTCATGTAAAGTTCCTATCTAGCCCCGAATACGGTTGGCTTATGTAGTGCAATATTCTTGAATATATCGTTATTTTTCTATTGACGCTTTTGTCTGGTTTTTCATGAGTGCTGGAACCACTATATTAATCTTATTATATATTTGTGAAAGCACTGTATGTCTGTCTGCATCTTCCTGTGTCCCTAGGGGAAATCTCATTGGTCCCTTGGGCCGCCCGCCCCCACACCTCTCATTGGCCTGAGGCGGAGTGACGACACACACACACACACACACACACGCGCGCGCACACACACACACACACACACACTCTGTTGCTTAGCCTCACTCTCCCCCGTCAGTTGGACCGCAGCTCACCTTCCACCCCCCCCTCCTCTCCCTGTGCCCCTCCTTTCCCGGTGCCCCTCACTCTCTCCCCACTCCCCACCTCACCCAAATCCCCATGCTCCGCAACATCCCCAGCTGCACCATCACCCTCACCGTGCGCCGCTCCCGGAGAGGGGAAGCGCGGCCCTCCTGCTCAGCAGCAAACTCCAGGCTCCTGCACCCTCGCTCACAACGAGGAAAAGCGCGGCGCGGCCCGGGCCTCCTGCACTCCCCCTCACGTGCGCCGGCTCCCGGAGAGGGGAAGCGCAGCCCTCCTGCTCAGCAGCAAACTCCAGGCTCCTCCCCCCTCGCTCACAACGAGGAACGGAGGGGAAGCGCGGCGCGGCCCGGGCCTCCTGCACTCCCCCTCACGTGCGCCGGCTCCCAGATGGAGGGGAAGCGCGGCGCGGGCCTCCTCCTCATGTGCACCGGCTCCCAGACGGAGGATAAGCGCGGCGCGGGCCTCCTGCCATTCTTGCCCCCCCGCCAGCTTTCCAAATTCACCTCCTGCCCCAGCCAGATGCCACGGGGTCAAGGTAAGTCACCCACCGTCTCCCACCCACACACCCACCCAGTCACCCACACACCCACCCAGTCACCCAGTCACTTTCACCCAGTCACCCACTTTCACCCAGTCACCCACTCACCCATCCACTCAGTCAACTCAGTCACCCACCCAGTCACCCACTCACTCAGTCACCCACCCACTCACTCAGTCACCCACCCACCCACTCAGTCACCCACCCACTCACTTAGTCAGCCACCCACTCAGTCACCCACCCACTCACTTAGTCACCCACCCACTCACTCAGTCACCCACACACCCACCCACCCAGTCACCCTTACACCCACCCAGTCACACACCCACCCACACACCCACCCAATTACCCAGTCACTTTCACCCAGTTACCCACTTTCACCCAGTCACCCACTCACTCAGTCACCCACCCACTCACTCAGTCACCCACCCACTCAGTCACCCACTCACTCAGTCACCCACCCAGTCACCCACCCATTCAGTCAGTCACCCAGTCACCCACCCATTCAGTCAGTCACCCAGTCACCCACCCATTCTGTCACCCACCCATTCAGTCAGTCACCCAGTCACCCACCCATTCTGTCACCCACCCATTCAGTCAGTCACCCAGTCACCCACCCATTCAGTCAGTCACCCAGTCACCCACCCATTCTGTCACCCACCCATTCAGTCAGTCACCCAGTCACCCACCCATTCTGTCACCCACCCATTCAGTCAGTCACCCAGTCACCCACCCATTCAGTCAGTCACCCAGTCACCCACCCATTCTGTCACCCACCCATTCAGTCAGTCACCCAGTCACCCACCCATTCAGTCAGTCACCCAGTCACCCACCCATTCTGTCACCCACCCAGTCAGTCACCCAGTCACCCGGGGGAAGCCCAACCCTGTCGTCCGGTCACCCCCCCCCCCCCCCCAAAAAATTACATCCCGGGCAACGCCGGGTCTCTCAGCTAGTTTGTTCTAAAAGTGAGGTTTATCAAAAGCAAGCAGAAGAGCTGAGTGAGAGATTCCTGAATAGAAAGTAGAAAAAAAGTCATATCGAGACGGCATTTAAGAAGGTTGAGGCAATAAAAAGGGAGGATTTGATTGTAACTAAGAGAGTGCGAGCAGTCAATGATAAGGGAAATTTTAATATGAAAATCCCTTTTATTACTGATTACAATGCTATGGCACCAGATGTCAAAAGAATTGTGAATAAACATTGGGGAATACTCCTGAGGGAAGAGAAATTAAAAACTATCATTCCCATTCATCCACAAGTAATTTTCAGGAGGGCCAAAAATTTAAAACAAGCACTGGTGCCTAGTTGTTTGAAGAAATCTCTTACCGGCAATAGCTGGTTGACAGAATCTACTTGGCAGAGGGGATGTAGGGGCTACTTTACTTGTACTAATTGTAGTGCATGTAAATTTAGTGTTAGCAGAAGTAGATTCATGTAAAAAATAACCGGTAAAGAATATGAAGTTAACTCCTTCATTAACTGTAGTAGCACCCATGTAGTGTACCTACTGGAGTGCCCATTTGGACTCCAGTACGTCAGAAGAACACGTAGACCACTTAAAAGGAGACTGTGGGAACACATTAATAATATCAAAAAAGGTTTGCAAACCCATAGTGTCTCCAATCATTTTAGACTGGTCCATGAACAGGACCCCGTTGGCTTAAAATGTATGGGGATTGAATGTCCTAAGCCGAATTGGAGAGGAGGGAATAGAATTATTCAGATATCCAGAAGGGAAACTTTCTGGATATATCAATGAAAGACTTTGTCACCTCAGGGGTTAAACCTGGATTTTGATCTGGGTTAATTCCTGAGGGACTAGAAAAACGTTGGTGCTATACTCTCCTTCAATATGTTACCCTGTATTAACATTCAAATTGGTCTTCTATTCTTGAGTGATTGGTTGATGAAACCAAATGTGTAATTAAACTAAGATCTGCTAATTTTTAACCCCAAGATGTGGTACTATGGTCTACATCACTCTGTGGAAATATATATTTGAATCTTTTAAATGTTTGAATTGACGGTATATATATCTTGTATGAATTTTATCCATTTTATATATTTCCTTAATTTGTGTAGGAGTTACTTTAATGTCCATATAGCCCTAGTGTCTAGTATTGATTACAGTACATCTAATCATATACAAATGATTTAGGTTATATTTATGATTGTTTATTGGTTGAGATGGCCTGTTAACCATTAGGTAATTGGGTATTTCAGGATGGTGTCACCTACTCCCAATTGAATCAGTATACCAATCATATGTTTATAGGCTGGACAAGCAATTGCAGGCATTACTATATTTTCATCTGTCATGATTGGATAGCTACAACTATTGAGTAGAGGGAGTTTCCTCCTATTAACTAGTACATCCCTGAGGAAGTGAGACGTGTCTCACGAAACGCGTATGGTTAATTTGATTATCCTCACGTTTGCTTTTTAACCGCCAGCAGTACCTAGCTGCCTGTGGGCTTATGTTTGGGGGACATATTTTTTATCATTGCGGACTGGTGTGTGCTGTTTGCTGCCAGAGCACTGGTAGTGTGTTGCCTTATCGCCGCGTCACTGAATGTGACGTCATCAAGACGGGACGGACAGCGCCAACTAGGAAGCTGCACCAAGAGATTCCCTGCACGTGGGCTTCCAAACAGAGAGTCAGAGCAGATTGCACTCACAGCCAGAGCGTGGATGTCGGCAGTTCCAGAGAGAGTATATCCCAAAGGGCCCCACAACCAGGCTTAAAAGGGGGAAAGGCGTTGCAAGAAAGGAATTATTCGTGAATTTTATTCCATGTGTTTGTTATGTGTATTATTAAATCTAGTATTTAGCAGTTCTGTGCTATGTTTTCATTTATTTTCCTTACATATCACTGCTGGGAGATTTTTATTTGCTTAGGGGTTTTAACAACATCGTTCAGCTACAGTTGTGTAAGTGTTTTTCCGTCTTGTACCATCCACAGTGTATATTTTAAGTACTGTTTGATAAAGAGTTAACTATCCATTGGGATTCACTCAGTGTGTATAGGTTCATATGTTGGTAGTGGTGTGTTTCTTAATCAATGCTAGTCACCAATTAAATAGATTTGGGGTATTAATTATATGTCCTAAGAAATGCACAGAGGTGTTTTTTGTCCTTATAATAGCAGTATACCTCATATTCTTCTCTACACTATTTTTTCATGAACTGCACTGTGCAAGAGTAACAAGTACCAGCGCCAAGGAGGACTATTTCGCAAAGACTGTATATGGGATTTGGATAATCCCAGAGGACTCATGGCCACAGGACTTTTTGTAGCATGTAAATACTCTACACTTGCAATTACAGTTGCATATATTAATGTTTGTCTGTTCACAGTTCATTGGGTTGTTTTGTGAACAGTATTTATATATTTGGTATATCTGATTGTTAAAGTGTATACAGGCATACCCCGCATTAACGTACGCAATGGGACCGGAGCATGTATGTAAAGTGAAAATGTACTTAAAGTGTATTATATAGTATATGCAAGTGATCCAATGCTAGGTAAAAACCATCTCTAAATCCTCATTGAAGCCTTTGCTGTGTGTATTATATAGTATATGCAAGTGATCCAATGCTAGGTAAAAACCATCTCTAAATCCTCATTGAAGCCTTTGCTATGTGTATTATATAATATATACAAGTGATCCAATGCTAGGTAAAAACCATATTTGAATGCTGTTTTCTGTCTACCCCTAATCAAATTAAGTGTTACCACCTAGGCAGGGAACACCCTGTGTAGAAAACCATTTGTTTGAATGTGCCTCAGATGTGCTAATTAAGCAGACAGAACCACACTGTCAGGTGACTTTTTAGGCCTATATAAACCCAGTCAGAACAGCTAGTCTGCCTGCAGCCCAAATCCAAGTGGCCCATTATAAGTGGCATGACTACTGAACAACTGAAGTTTAAAAGGAAGGTCAAAAGAAGGGAGGAAGAAGTGGACACCCCAACAGGCCCTGATTCCTGCATTTGAACTACGCTGGAAAGGAGGAAATCATCTATACCAGACTGCATCATTACTGCTCTGATGCTGCCTTTACCATTTATATTTGCTGTGACTTCATTTCTTCTCAAATTATGCACTTCTTTTTACCAGCCTCAGTATGTCTCTAACTCTATTCATATATCTCCATCTCTCCTTCCTTCACCACTTCTCTGTTCACATGAACTCCTTTCTTACCTGCGTCCTCTGACACCACACAGCTATATCCCCTGCACTAAAAAAAAACCCTACAAATCATTCTCACACATTCTCTTTCTATCCATGCTTCTTTCCTTGCTTCTGGGGATATCTCTCCCAATCCTGGTCCCTGTCTTATTCCTACATGCGCTCGTCCTCGCCTGCCAAATGCAACCTCTACTCCTGGTGACAACCTCTCCAACCTCATACCCATCCCCTGCCACCCTCCCTCCTCTCTCCCTTTCTCCTGTGCCCTTTGGAATGCTCGCTCCCTCTCTAACAAGTTCCTCTCTGTACATGACTTCTTTCTCTTTCACTCTCTGCTCCTATTTGCTATAACTGAGACCTGGCTCACTCAGTCTGACTCTGCTCTGGAAGCTGCCCTCTCCTACGGTGGCCTTTCCTTCTCCCACACTCCGCACACTGGCAGGGGTGGAGGCGTGGGGCTCCTGCTCTCCTCTCTCTGCCGTTACCGAACCCTTCCTATTCCTCCCTCTCTTGCTTTTCCCTCCTTTGAGGCTCACACTGTCCAGATTTTCTCTCCTCTCCCTGTTCATGTGCGGTCATCTATCGCCCACCTACCTCTACTCATCCCCCTTCTGCCTTTCTCTCTCACTTTGAATCCTGGCTCTCTTTCTTCCTCTCCTCAGACTCCCCTGTTCTTCTCCTTGGGGACTTCAATTGCCACATTGATGACCCCTCTCTCCCTTGGGCTTCCCGCTTTCTTTCTCTAACCTCTTCTTTTGGCCTTCAACAGTGGACTGCAGCCAGCACCCACAAGGATGGCCACTACTTAAACCTGGTTTTCACTAAGAACTTCTCTCTCTCCGATTTCTCCATTTCCCCTTTTCCTCTCTCTGACCATCACCTCATCTCATTCTCTCTATCTCGCTTCTCCCCTTCTCCACCTCCATCTACACCCCGGTTCTGCAGAAACCTGCGTTGCACTTACCTGACTTTGAGTCCACTTTACGCTCCTCCCTCTCCTCTCTCAGCTCTGCTACAGACTCCGACAACCTGGTCAGGAACTACAACTCTGTCTTGTCCTCCTCTCTTGATCTACATGCCCCGCTTTCTCTCTGCCGCACTCGCCCTTCTAACCCTAGACCCTGGCTAAATTCCCACACACGCATGCTGCGTTCCTCCACTCATTCCTCTGAACGCCTCTGGAGGAAGTCTCACACTCTCGCAGACTTCCTTCACTACAAATTTATGCTATCCTGTTTCAACTCTGCCCTCTAGCAAGCTAAACAAGCCTACTTTTCTGCACTAATCAACATGTACAAGTCTAACCCACACCGACTGTTCTCTGTCTTTGATACTCTACTCAAACCACCCTCAGCTGCCTCTCCTTCCTCCATCTCTGCTCAGGACTTTGCTGACTATTTTAAGGAAAAGGTGGAATCCATACGTCAGAACATCCCCTCTGTTTCTTCTTCCCATCCTACACCTCTTCCTAACTCTCCTCCTGTCTTCCTTGACTCTTTTTCCACTGTCTCAGAGGAGGATGTGTCGCTGTTGATCGCCTCTTCTCCCTCTACCACTTGCCCTCTTGACCCCATTCCCTCCCATCTCCTAAAACCTCTTGCTCCTACTATAATCCCTACGCTCAAACACATTTTTAACTCCTCCCTCTGCTCTGGAACCTTTCCATCCTCCTTCAAACATGCAACAGTCATACCATTACTCAAAAACACTAAGCTCGACCCTACCTGTCTTTCTAACTATCGACCTGTCTCCCTCCTGCCTTTTGCCTCTAAACTCCTTGAACGTCTTGTATTCTCTCGCTTGCTCCATTTTCTCAACACCTATTCTCTCCTAGACCCTCTACAATCTGGCTTCCGCACTGCTCACTCAGCGAAAACAGCCCTCACTAAAATAACTGACGACCTCCATGCTGCCAAAGACAGAGGTCATTACACTCTGCTCATATTACTCGACCTCTCTGCAGCATTTGATACTGTGGATCACCCTCTTCTCCTTCACATTCTCCATACTCTTGGTATTCGGAACAAAGCTCTATCCTGGATCTCATTCTACCTCTCCCATCGTACTTTCAGTGTCTCTTCTGCTAACACCTCCTCCTCTATTGATCTCTCTGTGGGGGTACCCCAGGGCTCTGTCCTGGGACCTCTTCTCTTTTCTCTGTACATACTCTCTCTAGGTGACCTAATAACATCTTTTGGGTTTAAATATCACCTCTATGCTGACGACACACAAATATACTTTTCAACACCCGACCTTACACCTGCTATACAGACCAAAGTTTCTGAATGTCTCTCTGCTATATCATCCTGGATGGCCCTCCGTCGCCTTAAACTCAACATGGCTAAAACAGAGCTCCTCATACTTCCTCCCAAACCTGGCCCTACTACCTCCTTCCACATTACTGTTGGAACTACGATCATTCACCCAGTAGCCCAAGCACGCTGCCTAGGGGTCACACTCGACTCCTCTCTCACATTCGCCCCTCACATTCAAAACATTTCTAAAACTTGTCGCTTTTTCCTCCGCAATATAACAAAGATACGCCCTTTCCTCTGTTGCTCGACTGCTAAAACTCTGACTCAGGCCCTCATTCTCTCCCGTCTTGATTACTGTAACCTCCTGCTGTCCGGCCTTCCTGCCTCTCACCTGTCTCCCCTACAATCTATCCTAAATGCTGCTGCCAGAATCACTCTACTCTTTCCTAGATCTGTCTCAGCATCTCCCCTCATGAAATCCCTCTCCTGGCTTCCAATCAAATCAAACATCTCACACTCCATTCTTCTCCTCACTTTTAAAGCTTTACACTCTTCTGCCCCTCCTTACATCTCAGCCCTAATTTCTCGCTATGCACCATCCCGACTCTTGCGTTCTGCTCAAGGATGTCTTCTTTCTACCCCCTTTGTATCTAAAGCCCTCTCCCGCCTTAAACCTTTTTCACTGACTGCCCCACACCTCTGGAATGCCCTTCCCCTCAGTACCCGACTAGCACCCTCTCTATCCACCTTTAAGACCCACCTTAAGACACACTTGCTTAAAGAAGCATATGAATAGCACTGTGGCTATTCTGAACACATGATACATAAATCTTGGCCCCCTGCAGACGCACTTACCAGAACTCCCTCCTCCTGTCTCTGTATGTTCTCCCTACCTACCAATTAGATTGTAAGCTCCTCGGGGCAGGGACTCCTCTTCCTTAATGTTATGTTTATGTCTAAAGCACTTATTCCCATGATCTGTTATTTATATTATCTGTTATTTATTCGATTACCACATGTATTACTACTGTGAAGCTATGTACATTAATGGCGCTATATAAATAAAGACATACAATACAATACAATACAAAGTGAAGCACTACCTTTTTTCCACTTATCGATGCATGTACTGTACTGCAATCATCATGTACAAGCATAACTGATGTAAATAATACATTTGTAACAGGCTCTATAGTCTCCCCGCTTGCGTACAGCTTCGGTACAGGTAGGGAGCTGGTATTTCTGTTCAGGACATGCTGACAGGCGCATGCGCGAGCTGCCGTTTGCCTATTGGGCGATATGTCCTTACTCGTGAGTGTACTTAAAGTGGGTGTCCTTAAACCGGGGTATGCCTGTAGTGCTATACTTGTGTATTTGTTCTAGTCTGGAAACAAATGCCGATTTGCGTTCCAGGACTTTTCGGGCTGAGTCCCCGTCAACCTAAAGTCTTTGTTTTATGGACTATTTAGACTAGGAAAGTTTAGTTTTGTAGCCCAGACCCCCAGTAAGTGTGTTTTCTCCTGTATAGTGTAACCCATTGTGTGTACGTCTGTGTCTAAGGAATACATCGCAATTTGTTTTACTTCTTGGTTTTGCTCAGTGATATGATCCCGGTATAAAGGTGGAAATCCCTGTGCTCCCGTGACACCCCTCTTTCTCTATCCCTCCCGGCCAAACAGCTCGCTCCCTTCCATCTCTCCGACTAAGCGAAACTCACCACCTCCCTCCCAAACAACTTCTCTGTCAACCTCCAGGCCGCATAACACAGCTCTTTGGCTCTGTGTTTGACGGGCCTGTGCTAGAGCAAGAGGTCATGCTCTCAAGCTAGAGGGTGCGAGGCTTAGGGGAAATGTGAGAAAACACGTACATCTTCACAGAAAAGGTGTTGGATTTGCAGAATCGCCTCCAAGCAGAGGTGGTACAGGCTAATAGAAAGAAAATCAATGATCTTAATAGGGTCTGGAGTTTTACAACAAATAGGAAAATGGGCAGACTGGGTGGGCCAAGTGGTTCTTATCTGCCTTCAAATTCTATGTTTCTACATGATGCATACAGTACATGGTGTTATATTACAGTGGGATGCATCCCTGTGGCAAAAATGGGATTGCTTTTTGTGCTTACAAGATATTTGCCATATTTTACTCCACTACCTAAAGTTAATGAGTTAACAGTCCTTTTCTTTTCCTAGGGCCTGTGTTACCAAGGTAACAAGAGCAAAACCGTATTAACAAAACATCGACTTGATGTTAAACATAAAAATATTTATGGCACTTTTTGCACTGTAGAGGGTTATGACTCGATTGTTCTTTTTAAACGAATTCAATAGGATATGGGCCTAAAACTGAGAGAGAAGTTGGTATATATTTATTTATTTTATTTACATAGCGCCACCAATGTACACCATGCTTTAGAAAAGAGACAATACAGAGAGCTATAATATAATGTGTAGCAAACATAAAATCAGACAATTGAAAAGAAATCAGCGCCCCCAGGCGAGCACGCGCCTAGCCGGCCATGAATCGCCCGGCCGAGCAGGGCGCAGCGTACGAGCGCCAGCGCGTCCGTTCCCTGCCTGGCCGCAGCCTAAGAATAAGGAGACCATTGAATTGTGTACCAAAAGTGAATAAGCCTGTCCCTTTTTTAAGCTTTGCTGCTTCAATGCTGGTTTAGTTTTTCCTTGTTTAACCTTTTGAATACCCAATAGCATTCAAGGGTTTAAAAAGGTGAGTCCACCTAGATGGCCAAAAAACAACCTTGTCTGAGCAATTAAACAATCGAATTGGCTTCTTTCAACTAATCAAATCTTGCTAAAAGCAAAGATTTCGCTGATTTTCTTTCTCAGGAAATGAATTGCATTTCTTTGAAGCCTCTGAAAGTTGGAGGTTTTGTCCACAGTGTATTTTCATAACTCTTGTCCCACCATGTCCTTATCGGAAACCTAATTTCCTGTAGGTACCCAAATTAGCAGTCATCTCAAAATCGATTAGGTAAAGATTGTAAAAACTCTACAAAGCATTTGGCTAGCATAAGAATATAAAACGTTTAAAAAAATTATTAAAGCATGATTTTAAAATATTTTTACTTTTAAATTAAAAGTGACTTTGCTGCATTTAAGCTACTAAACATATCACTGCCATTAGCTCACTTTGGTTCTAGGAACTCCAACGTAAAAAAAAGGGGGGTATTGCTGGCTGTAGGAGTGAAGTAGTTAACGGAAGATGTTAAGATGAGATATTATAGTTGGGGTGAACATACGTCCAAGTTTAGCCAGGACAGTCCTGGATTTTTATTAAACGTCCCGATGTCCCGATAGTTTTGTTAAAATCGTTTAAATGTCTTGGTTTTTAGCTTTTCCCTGTTTGAATGGGTGAATAGAGAGAATGGGGGAAGAGACAAGGGGGGAGAGAGAGAATGGGGAGTGGGGAGAAACAGAATGGAGGGGAGAGAGGAGTGAGTGTGTGTATGTGTGTGTGTCTTAGTCAAGGTAATCCGTGTTGATTAGTCAACCTCTGCACAATATTGTAAACTCCCTAGGAGTTGGGCAGAGAGGGTCACGTACATCTATATACTGGTCTGCAGGCTACAGCTTTTGCCAACCTCGTTACAACCCTGAGGTCATATGAGCTCATGAGCCGTTAATTGGGCTAATAGCATGATGGTGCCATTTAAATTAAAGTTACTGTATTGCTTCACAACTCCCCTCTTGTCATTCTTGAGGGGACTCCTTCTGCAGTTCTGGTTGCATTTCTACCTGCACCTTTTCTTTTTGTGGTACTCAATGTCCCGAAACAATTAGACTGGGGACCGCCTTGTCAACCTGCTATTGGCATTGGCCAAACTGTCCATCTATAAGTCCAGGAAGCAGTGTTTGGATAGGGATGCTCTCCTTGCCTGTGAGGCACTGCTCTGGGTGCTGGTGCACTCCCGAAAAGAGTTTAAACACACCATGGCCACTGGACAGGTCCCAGCATTCACCTCCCACTGGTCCTTAAATGGGGTGGTATGCTTAGTATCCCCCCATCTGGTTTCTTTAAAATTACACCTCCTCTTATAGTGCACCATTTTTTTATGTTCACATCCTCCTACCTGTGGAACTCCCTCATACTTGGTATACACCAAGCACCTTCTCTTCCCACCTTCATGTCACATCTAAATACAATCCTTCTCAATTAGGCCTTTTATTAACCTGGACTCATGACCACTTCTTCTTCCTACCCAGAGAGGCATTTACCCACCACCTAGGCGAGGCACTGCCCTAGACTGTACTTACTCTTTTCCATTCTGTCTCTATAAGTTTCCCAACATCACACTTATAGTGTAAGCACTTCGGGGCGGCAATTAGTGTTCCTACCCTGATATTGTATGTTTGTCCCACTTATTGTATTATAATTCCCTGTATTCCAATGACTGTTTTGTAAAGAGCTGCGTACATTGTTGTCGCTATATAAATAAAAATATACTGTACGTACATACTAGGTTACTACCGAGACTTAAAGGTGCAATTGGCTCTCTAAGGACAGGGTGGGCTAAGCATAAAGAAAAAAGTTGTTTGACAAACATTCCCTCTTTCATAGGCCTATCAGAATTACAATTTATATTATTTTTCAAAATAATTAAAGCAGCAAAATCGGTTACAGATGCAGCGGCCATAATTTTACAAAATCACGCGGTTTATACCTCAGAATACCCATGTGATGGCGCGGGAGTACTTCCAACCGTACCGCTTTAAGACGCCAGTGCATAAAATGGCATTTTAGTGTTCTGGCTTTTAAACACCTGAAATTGACACAATAGCACAGTACTGTACTCATTACAATTCATTCATTTCATTGCATATAACAGCTTGTTGCTGACCCGAGCACCGGAGTGCTCGGAAGGTATTATGTCATCACATGTGCACCAACAGGCCTATAGGTTTTAGTGACTGCGCAGTCACCCAGTGACTATCTCTGTAGGAGTACGGGACATTTGGGTGGGGTTCTTGGGACACTGGGTGGGATCACCTGGTGTCGGGGAATCGTCCTGTGAGACGTCAGTGTCTCCTCGTGAGAGAGACACTGGTTATTATTATATTATTTGTAAGTAAAGTAGTTATATATAATCACTGTGTGTGTAGTTTCTTATTGGGTTCCTATGTAGGGTCATTCTACACTTCCCTAGAATCCTACATAGGTGGAGGCGCTGAAGAAGATCCGTTCCAGAGGATTCACCCCAGGCTCTCATTAGCGGAGGCTCAGACCTCCTGTGAGCCTGCAGGTATACGCACCACACCGGTAACACCGCATGTTCTACTCACCCACACTATATATGAGATTGGGTGGGGTGGAATACCCGTTACATTTGGAGGCGCTGCTGAGATACCACCTGGGGTGCCCTGTCCATTTTTTTTCTAAATTGTCCCGTCCCTATTTTTGCCACCATGTTTGTGAAGTCCGGAGACGAGGTCCTTGCCTGGGCTTTGCGGCAGTATATGGAACCTGGCCAGGTAGTGGCGGTAGGAGGCATTCCCGCTAGTATACCCGCAATGAAGGTCCGGGAGGGTATGTGTAAAATTCCTGGGTGGCCGTGGGCATGTGTCTTAGAGGAGGAACAAGATCCCACGTCCACATGGAAAACCATACTTTTTGTTGTAACTCACACTGAGGATATATGCCTGGCAGAGGCACCGTCCGCGCTGTTCATGCCCGGGGGCCCCTCAGAAGGGTACCCCCTAGTCTATGCCGACCCAGCAAAATGGCGTCTCCCGCCAAATCAGGAGAGCGCACGTGCTGCTGACTGCAAGCCTGCACAGAAAGATGTCGCAACATTCTGTCCGGGTTTGGCGCGAAAATCAGAGCCCCTCCCCTGTGATGTGAGTGACTCAGAGCAGAGCGCAAACCAATCCCTTGTAAAAAGTGCCCTTCCTTTAGATTCCACCAGGGGGAGCAAGCACGGTTATCTTCAACCATACGTGGACGCTGTGATAGACACTCTGATCTCTGAGGATGAGATGATGCATGAGGATGAGATAGACTGTCAGGGGATACACCCTAATGTGTATGTGCCCTGGCGAGCGCCAGGAATAGATCACCTTATGCTCCTGTGCCCCTGCTTGCAAGAAGCCTATGACGAGGGAGCCGTTATGTCCCAAGTGCCACTAGACTTCAGTATCACCGAGGTAGATGGGGAGCCGTGTACACAGTGCTTTAGCCCCACCTGTGACTGTTCTAGGGGAGCACTGGCGTGGGAGCCCAGATGTGATTGTTGCGGTGCAATTTTCTTGATGCCTATTGTACCCCAGCCTACAGAGCCAGCTAAGGAGCTAAGTGAACCCTTGGCGGAGAAGAGCGTGACCGCAGTGGAGGTACCGGAGCACGCCAGCTTCGTACCCACAACCACTGGCGGTATTACAGAAGAATCTGGTGACTACCTTGCGGAGGATACTGTCATGATATATTCCGGGGAAAAGGTGGAAGTCCCATCGGTGGCGATGCGCCTACCGGCGAACCACCCCAGCAGTGATGCAGAGGATACAGAGTCTGCTGTGGGTCCGTGTACCCTGGAAAAGGTGTATCCCGATGTTGCGGACCCTGCTGTGGGCCCGTGTGCCCTACAATGGTCAGTCCGACCTACTACAGATTTACCATCGGTCCTAGAATGGGGACCAGTACCTACAGACGACAAGGGTGAGTCGACTGCCCCAGGGGTGTCGGGGGTGAGCCTCCAGGTGACCGCGGAGCACGATGGCTCCTTAAGTATGGTCACCAGGGCGAAGGGCTCCCCTCTGCATCGCGTCCTGGTGGAGGTGTCCTCATTAGAAGGTAGCTGTCCAGAGAAGAGAGTGGACCAGTGTCTACCGCCGATCCTTCCGGAAGAAGAGAAGCCCATCGTCAGCCAGCCGAGTGGTAAGGAACCCCCTTGTTCCCCACAGACTCCGATGGAGGTGGCCGTGAAGAAGGCCAAAGCTACGGTTCCTGAGCGGAGTGTGAGCCCGTGCTCTCCGACACAAGTGGTCCCAGGCCTGGGATCCAACGCTCCCGAAGTTCGAGTCAGTGAGCGGACTGTCCCAGAAGAGTTGGGGACAGGTCCCGATACCACCAAGGTGGGAACTGACAGCGTCCCCGAGGACCTGTTGGCCACCGTGAATCACCGCAGGGGTAAGGTGTCTACTCTTTCCCTCCTGCCAGATGAAACCGAGACATTGTCCAGTGTTCGCTTCTCAGTGGAAGCCTCGCAAATATATGGGGACAAAGACTGTGTGCAAAGAGATTCATGGAGAGTTGCCTCCTTCAAGCCCAAAAAGGAGCGCCCCATTCCTCAGGTAGTGGACCACGGGAAAGGTCCTGGCCTCCTGGTCTACCGCATCCCTGCCGCAGATGACCGGGTAAAGGCCTGCTTAAAAGACGTTGTGCTACTCCTTCCACCAGGGGGAGGAAGTAGCGAGGAGCCCGTAGCTGTCGCTTTAGGGTGTGCTCTCCGAGAGATTCACCCCGGGGAGGCTCACGGACGCAAAAGTGAGGTACCCCCACATGATCAATTAGGGGCACCCCACAAATGGTCTCAGCCAGTCTCGGGTATTAATTGGTGTGAAGTGCAATGTAACCTGAAGTGTAAATTCGACATGTGTTGTATATTCTGTGTACTGCATTTTCGTTATATAATGTTTGTGCCTGATTATACTTGCTATCCAAGCGAGGACGTTGTAGTTCCACCAGGGGGAGAGTGTAACCCTAGTCTCCAGCAGCTCCTTGAGACCCCCCTCCCCTGGAGCAGCTCGAGCGCGGGTGCCGAACGACCCGACGGCTGCTTCCAAGGGTGGGGGCTGGAGCAGGGAGCAGCGCGGCTTCTCCTGCCTGCGGCCGGTTGCCGGGGACGCGATCGGGCCGTTGCTAAGGCCGCGATCGCGTCTCTAAGGTCCCGGCGGCCGCAGAGCAGGGCGCCGCCATTGCGGAGAGACTCACGCATGCGCAGTGATCGCGCGAGGGCAGGAAGAGCCCCAGAGACAGGGCAGAGTCGCGCATGCGCAGGGCTGGTAGGGACAGCTCAGGAAGGGTTGCGGCGGCCATTAGTAGTTTGCGCATGCGCAGGAGAAGCGCGCACGCGGCCCCAACGCTATAGCAGCCTCCTGGGAACTACAACTCCCAGGAGGCATAGGGAGACAGGCACCAGGTGCCTGATAGTGGCCAATAGGGCTGGAGGAAGCTCAGCCCGGGAAAAGAGATACATTTCCCGGACTTTGCATGAGTTAGTTAGTTGGAGCAGCGGAGCTGAAGGGGAAGGAAGGGTGCAGGGAGTGAGTGCAGCTCCTGCATCCAGATAGGTACCCGCACTCCAGGTAGGCCCCAACTCCCCACCAGGTTAGTGGGTAATTTATAAGGGACGGCCCTAGATAGGGAGGTCACCCTTAGTGTGTGTAAGGTGCAGGTTTGGCAGTGCCACAGCGGGTAGTGCTGTGCGCACTGGCAAATAGGCACAGCGTGCGAGCAGTGTGATTGCTGCGGGTTCCAGGTTGCTGTGTTGAGTGTTGCATGTGTCGCTGCATGTGCTGGGCGCAGTGTGTGCAGCGTGTGTGAATGTCTGCAGGCTGACAGTGAGAGCGGTGTGTCTGCTGCAGGCTGTTAGGAGTAGCGAGTAGCTAGATGTTAGGGAGGATTAGGGACTTGGGTAGATAAGGGAGTGGGGCAGGTTATTAACCCCGCAGGCCCTAGGAGTTTCCCCCAAGTCACCTCAGGTTGCGGTTCATCAGGGACAGGCCCTAGGTTAGGGTTCCTGTCACTTTAGGGTTAGTTAGGGATAGATAGGGATAGGGGCGGCTGCTGTTCCCGTGAGACGGTGTGTTACCGAGAGACGGTTGTGTTCCCGTGAAGCGGTGGGACCCTCGTTGGGGTTCCTGGAGAATATCACCTGGATAGGATCAGACGGATGCATCGCACGTCTGACCCTTTGAGAAGCTTGTTGCTGACCCGAGCACCGGAGTGCTCGGAAGGTATTATGTCATCACATGTGCACCAACAAGCCTATAGGTTTTAGTGACTGCGCAGTCACCCAGTGACTATCTCTGTAGGAGTACGGGACATTGGGTGGGGTTCTTGGGACACTGGGTGGGATCACCTGGTGTCGGGGAATCGTCCTGTGAGACGTCACTGTCAGTGTCTCCTCGTGAGAGAGACACTGGTTATTATTATATTATTTGTAAGTAAAGTAGTTATATATAATCACTGTGTGTGTAGTTTCTTATTGGGTTCCTATGTAGGGTCATTCTACACTTCCCTAGAATCCTACATAGGTGGAGGCGCTGAAGAAGATCCGTTCCAGAGGATTCACCCCAGGCTCTCATTAGCGGAGGCTCAAACCTCCTGTGAGCCTGCAGGTATACGCACCACACCGGTAACACCGCATGTTCTACTCACCCACACTATATATGAGATTGGGTGGGGTGGAATACCCGTTACACACACAATCCATAAAATTCAAACACAGCAACCGCGATAAACGCGCGTGCCTGGGGCGATTGGTCACGTTCATGCCGCGTGGAATACAGCAGCGCACACTAAAACAGCGCAGTGATGCCTTAAAATAACTGCCGCTGCATCTGTAGTTTGGTTAGATGTGTGTAATGAGGCCAATTAGACTTTTACATGCTTTACAAAATTTTGTTTTCTGGACAGCTACTTGAGATTACACCTTTAAGTGGGTGGGATGTACTACTGCATCAAAAAGTAAATTTTCACCATTATACTGATGCAAAGAGACATTTTGAAAATGCGTTAATGCTGAGTGTGTGTCAGTGAGTTAGACTTGGAATTTCGGTGGTATTATTATGGGATATTTTAAATTCCGCATCTGCCAGACACTTTTTCGCCTCTACTAAATGTGCAAAAAAAATTCAAATGTCAACAACATTCATTAACAAGATTCTAACATTTGACCCAGATGCATAGGGGAAAAAATAATAATATTATGTTTATAGTTTGCGGAATATCAAGGGAGGATCTGGCACTAAAGCACTGGCCCCTATAGTAGCAGAAAAGTTAAAGACGCATTTCGCCTCAGGCTCACACAGGTTTGGGAGGTCCCTGAAGCTGAACCCCATTCATTTTAAATCTGTGGACCCCCCTGGATCCCGGAATATTTACTGGAGAAGATGCGGCTGGTTTTTCCTGGAGGTTTAAATGGCCACGTGAGGCTGGCCAATAAGCAGCTGTTATGGCACCTTCTCCAGAAAGTATCCCGGGGTAGAGGGGATCTACGGTTCTGAAATTAATATGGCTCCAGAGATCCTCTGCATAAGAAAAAAGGGAGTCAAAAAAATAAGGTAGGTAGAACTGCTGCTATAGGTTGCTGTTAATAGAACTACTGCATTTTACTCTGTTCGAGATACAGTAGGGGCGGAATAAGTGAAGAGTGATCTCTTGTGCTGGGCTTTTTCCCTAGGCCTCCTAGTGCTGCTGTAGCGCTATGGATTCTTGCGCACGATTTTTCACTGCTCTACAGTGTTTTTGACAAGAGCCGAGCGGCGAATAGATGTGCCCCAGGATTCTTAGCAGAGCCTAACCTTGCACCACGAGGACCACCAGGGAGCATATTTGCTAATTTTTTTACAGTTGCTTTTCAGGAGACAATGAGGGGGGATGGTCTAATATGTAATGCTCAGTGCGCAGCAGAGAAGACTTAGCAATACATCAAAACGCTTATAGTGCCGGCTACAGCGACGGCTTGCAGAGTCAAAGCAAGTAGATGTAATCCATCGTGAGTGCGACAGCGATGGTGTGACGCAGTGACCAAAATCGCTGAAGTCAATAGATTTTGATATTTACCGCGACGGCCGCACCACGTGACTGCAATAAGCCAATCACATAGCCTCTGCCTGTCACCGCCCCTTGCAGCCAGCGACATCGCAAACACCAAATTACAACTTTTGCGATGGGTGACATCACCGGTCGCGTCGCCATCAATATAGCCTGCACTATAAGCTCAGCCTAAGACTGTGGGAGAGTCTACTCGGTTGAATTCTCTTTCAACTTCTTAACATGCATGGCCAGCGACGTGTGTATTGTTTGCATCCTGTCGGGTGCAGCGTATAGTAGAACTTCAGGAGGAAGGCTGACCTACAAACCCAGGCAAACCTTTGATATAAAATGGGGCCCGTGAGACTTCTCTTAAATTCAAGAGTCTACCATCCTGGTAGAGTTAGCAAATATTCCAAGTTGAATTTACTCTTTTTATTTTTTTAATTAGGATTGGGGATTGGAAAATGGGCCATAAGGGCCTGCCTTGTACTATCTGCACCGGCTCTAGTTCTTTCCCTGGTTTGAGACAAGCTTAAAGAGGAGGGTAGTTTTATTGAATAGGGAAAGTAATCATAGTCATGCAGTAGCATTACACTTTTCATCTTTGGATCACAAAGCTCTTTAGAACTTCAAATAATACACTGCTACAGTCCTTATTATGCAGCTATAATTGGTGCTGTTTTTAGCTACCGCTGAGGGATTAAATACATCTTTGAGCTTCATGCTGGTGTGTTGACTGACTGAGCCATCTCTGCCTCTGGTATAAGTAGATGTGGCTCTTTATGAAGAAGTTGGGTAACCACTTTATACTCCCTCTGAACACTAAAAGGCTGCAATGTATGCATGTATATTTTTGTTTATAGAGCGCCAATGATGTGCACTTTACAAAATAGACATTCGAGTACAGGGAATAATAATGTAAGTAGGATTGGGGTTGTCTGTCAGATTTTTATCTGGGTGGAAAATGTACCCTACCAGCACTGAAACCAGGCAGCCAGTAGCCTGGACAATTTATATAGGCAACCGAAACACAAGCAAACGCACCACATACAAACAACCAATCACATAATTATACTGTATGCACATGCCACACACTTTCCACATACACACACATACAGTACATACGCATTCCCTATGAACACACATTGACCTGCAGACAGATACAGAGACCGGTCTGCACAGCACTCACACACTGACTGACTGGCCTGCACAAGACTCAGACACTGACCACACAACCAACAACACACACACAATACACATATATTGAGCAGTACAGACTCACAGCCACTATCCAGTACACACACATGCACTGACCAGCACACAGACAAACTGAGCTACATAGCCAATGCACACTATTGGACCAGCACAGATTCACAGACACTATCCATCTCACACACACACTACTTTGAGGATCACAAACTCACACTGACCAGCACAAACTGCCAATGCAAACTCATAGATACTGACCAGCACACTCAGACACACCTAGTCTGAGCCACTCACCTTTTAGTAGCAGCAAGGTGAGCCATCACACTTACAGTAGCTGGAAACAATCTGGTCAACTGCCATTTGAGCTCTACATAGCTAAAGTTAAACATGCAGTACCTAGAAATGGAAACGTTGATGGCAGTACCAAATAACTCAATGCAAAAATATTTCAAGATCTGGCTACCTTGGATCAATGCTTCACCAGAGGATTTCACTTCCAGAAGGAATATATTATTTGATAAGAAGGTTTAAGCTTCTGTTTTGGGCACATATCCCAACATAGTGTAATTTGGGGAGATGGATGTTTTGGAATATGGGAGTTTTATTATAGGAACTCACAAGATAACGTGTTTTAATAGCAGATCTATAAGAGACTGGAGACCGTGATGGCAGATACAATAAATTTGTTCAAAAAAAGGTTGGACATCTTTTTAGAAAGGAAAGGTATACAGGGATATAACAAATAAGTAAACATGGGAAGGATGTTGATCCAGGGAGTGTTCCGATTGCAATTCTTGGAGTCAGGAAGGAATTTATTTTTCCCCTTAATGGGGTTTTTTGTTTGCCTTCCTCTCGATCAATAAGTAAGTATAGATAAAGGATAAAGTATCTGTTGTCTAAATTTCGCATAGGTTGAACTTGATTGTCTTTTTTTGACCTCATGTACTATGTAACTATGTAACTATGTAACTATGTACTGTAACTAAATACAATAGAAAAAAATATTTGTGGGTGAAACAAATTAGACCCTTCCAGTGGGCAATGCCCTCCTGTCTCCATGCCAGACTAAGTGTACATTGCATTTTACTATATACAATATGAAATAATACAGAATATGACATCCGACCTAAGGGGAAGATTAAAATAATGGTAAATACACTTTACACTGCCTTTGAGATAGGTGCCATCTTTTGTTCTGAGATTTAAGCCTTAGGGGCCTATGCAGAGAGCAGCGAATTTTAAAATTGGCGAATTTATTAAAAAGTAGCTTTTTTGGAGAGTTTTAATCTCCATATGCAGAAAAGTGCGAATTCTGCTATGTTTAACATGGATGCGTGTGGCGAGTTTAAATTGGCGAGATGCGCGCTTCAGAAATGTGTTAAAACAAATTCGCGGCTTTTTTTTTCCCTTTGCAATGGCCGCGAGCGGCAGTTTTTTCTGGCGAGTTAAAACTGAGACAATCGCGCCATTTTATTGGCGCGAACAGCCGCTAGATGCCGTTCGCGCCTCTCTGCATACGGATATTTTTAAAACTGGCGAGATTGAGGTTCTCGCCAGCCACGAGGCGAGTTTTATAACTAGAAAAGAAAAATTGGCGCGTTTTTCGGAACTCGCCATTTTCTGCTGCTTTCTGCGCGATTTTCTCCAAAAAATGGCGAATTTCGAAATAGCGCTGCTCTCTGCATAGGCCCCTTAATGTTTCTTTCCTAACGTGTGTGTGTGTGTTATACTTATTTCCATTTTCTTTCATTCATATTCTCTCTCTCTCTCTCTCTCTCTCTCTCTCTCTCTCTCTCTCTCTCTCTCTCTCTCTCTCTCTCTCTCTCTCTCTCTCTCTCTCTCTCTCTCTCTCTCTCTCTCTCTCTATATATATATATATATATATATATATATATATATATACCAAACCAGGTGAATACAAGAGTATAATTTAATAGGTAATTAGTGTTAGATGTATTTATGGATTGGTAAACAATTACATTTCCAAAAAGTGAATAAAAAATGATAATAAGTGAATTCTACAGAGTGCAAGTGATGTGTAAATTAATGTGTACTAATAGCTACAACAAACAAGACACCCAATACAATAAACATGCAATAAGACCCCCTTCCATGAATACTGTCCAAATAAACAAATCTTTCAAGATTGTTTGAAATATGGGAGTCCAGGCGTGATGCAGCCTACATTCTGCTACAGGCTGCTTGCTTAAACTCCACGAGGAAAGTAAAGTTACAAATGAGGGGGTTTGCCTTCCTTGAATATGGCTGTCAAGACAACTTCCTGGAGACCCGCCAACATTTTGCACATACAAATAGGTACCATAGTCGTTCCTCTACTTGTACTTGATTTAGGTACTTCCAAGCAATTCCTATGGTTGTCCCCTAACCTATGCAGCACACGTTCCATTTAAAAAAAAATGTACCTGCTACAGTACAGTTGGTGGGTATGCTTCCAATCATCAATAATCAAATCAACAATCGGCCGCCATTGTTGATTCGTTCACTTAAAATGTCTTCCCAATGGCCATCTTTGTTCATCCTAGGTTGGAAAATAGCACCCTGGGTCAAATCCTCCCCTTCAATTTTAAATATAAATTGAAAAGTAATTCTCTTAGGAAACCGGAGTGTATTTCAGTTCCTTGAGACCCCACCCATATCTAATTATGAAAGAAAAAATATCAATTTGGAAGGGGTATTAGCTTTCAATCTAGTTTACAGGACTAGTTTACCATGGCATACCTGTCACTATGATGCAGGGCTATGTATCATTATACCAGGATAACTTTTACTATAAATAAATATATGTGTTAGTATTCACTAGCATTGGACGACTGACAGGCGTGAAATACTCTGGTTTAATTACTTTTTGAATAAAGATAATGAGAGATACTGTATGAAGCTCTGTGTCCAAGCCCTAGCTAGATTTATTTCCATGCCCTCTAAACCCTGACTGCCGCTATCCATCAAGGAAATATGAAAATAGAAATGAGAGCTAAGAAGCAAAAGATATGCAACGTACAACGGTTTGACATATTGTACCAGAGGCCAAAGTAATGGAAGAGCAACAAGACAACAGAGGCTTAATCATGCAATGTACACAGCTTGTAAAGCAATACTGAGTACAGCTGAGTACAGGTTTGCTCCTGCCCCCAGCTGTTTTAAAGATACAATCCCTGTAAGTTTAGCACATACATACACACATAGATACATACATACAGTATGTGCACTCACCCATGTAGACATGCACAAATTCAGGCATGCAACCAAAGAGGCAGACACACAAATAAATCAGCACAAACATGCAGGCAGACAACTATACAACCACATGCAGTACAGATGTAAAAATGCAGAAACATTCATTTGTACAGATAAATTATTAAAGGAGCAACTAAAAAACAACCTTTTGTAAAGAATTCAACAGTCTAATTGGTTTTCTTATGTTAATCATTTCCCATAGATAGAACATGAGCCATCAATTGTCAGTTTCAATAAGCCTTTAAAACGGCATTCCAGTCCCTAAAATACGGCTTTTGCTGGTGAGTAGAGGAGGCTGAGGAAAGGAGAGGAAACAAAGAGAGAAAACAGGGGGGGAAACAGGGAGGGGAAAGGAGGGGGGGGAAAGGAGGGGGGGGAAAGGAGGGGGGGGAAAGGAGGGGGGGAAAGGAGGGGGGGGAAAGGAGGGGGGGAAAGGAGGGGGGGGGAAGAGGGGGGGGGACAGAGGGGAGGGGAAAGAGGGGGGGGGACAGAGGGGGGGGGGGACAGAGGGGAGGGGAAAGAGGGGGGGGAAGAGGGGGGGGAAGAGAGGGGGGGAAGAGGGCGGGGGGAAGAGGGGGGGAAAGAGGGGGGGGGGGGAGAAGGGGGGGGAAGAGGGGGGGGAAGAGGAGTACAGTGCCTTTGAAATAGGTTTGAAGCCCAGTACCATCTTTTATTATTAGATGTATCTTTCCTGATAAAATATTTTAAGAAATAAAATACAAATCATTGCACTATTAAACAAAATTACCTTAAGAATAAGATTGTAAGCTCTGTGGGCTAGTGTATGAATATATATGTATAGGGTAATAACTAATGTAGACTACCTACAGTGTAGTCCCATATCCACAAAGGGGTGCTACGCTTTAATACACCTTTACTTAGCTTAGCACCCATTGGTGGATCTGGGCCTTAGACAAATACAGTAGGTACCAAAATCAGTTAGATTTAGGGGTTTTAATGAAAAAGTGTATACTATTAGCAGTGAAATCCTAGTTTCAGATGATGACTTCTTTTCTAACACTTCCCTTTCTCTGAAATGTGCTTCCCTTCTGAACGGTCTTGAAACTCTTTATATACGGTATATTATGGGGTTTTTTTTTATCATGTTCCCCTTTTCACCTACAAACTGTACATAATAATAAAAATAAAAAAAACAATTAGACAAGTATAAGTATTTTTAATTTTATTTTAAGTTCTCCATAGTAGCCAAATGTTTTGGGGGTATGTAAAATCTTTACCTAAACTTTTTTGTGATAGTTTATAAACTATTAATAATCAGAATTTTTTTCCATTTGTTGCTTTGTGCAAATTAGTAATGCTGCCATTAGTCAAAGAGATGAAGGAGGAAGAACAATTATTACCAAATTGCATCAGAATTAGCGGAGATCAGAATAAAATAGAAAAATATTAATTTTTATACAAGATGCAAAAAATTGAACATTTTGGGGGATCAAATCTTTATACAAATGCTGATTACATCGATACATTGTGGGTATATATTGTAATGAGTGTGGAAATCTTCTGTTGTCTTAATGTCTCACTGGCGATTGCGAACATAGCAATAATTCTTCTCTACAAAGATGCCTGCAACATATTGCTTCACAATGGGGTTAATATGCACCTTACATATAGTCTTTGAAATGCAGATGTGCACGGCTTGCGGTCTCCAGTTTAAAAAAAGCTGAAAGAGAGGGGAGAAATCCTTTCCCCTGCCGCCAACCCGCCAACCCGCCAACCCGCCAACCCGCCAACCCGCCAACCCGCCAACCCACCAACCCGCCAACCCGCCAACCCGCCAACCGCCTCCAACACACACAGCTCAGCACGGCACCGGAAATACAGCAAGTGCATTTGTCACTAATCACTGTGGGTCGTATCAGAGGAAAGTGATCGCTGGGAGCTACATCAAATTATAAAATGTCTCAGATCAAGGGACCCTTTTGCCTAGCTACCGCACAGCGCATTTACACACAGTGTAGATTATTGTAGCAGCTGTACTGGTTCATTCCCATGATGTGACACTTTCTCAAGAAGGAAACATTACAGTATGTAGGCAAAATTAAGCCAAAGTAAACAAAAAAAGCAGCATCAATCAAGTTATCATAGTTACATACTGTACCGTACATAGTTACATACATAGTTACATACATAGTTACATACATAGTTACATACTGTACCATACATAGTTACATACATAGTTACGTACAGTACATAGTTACTATGTTTGAAAAAAGACATACATTCAATAAGTTCAACCTACAGACGCCACGGCCGTTTTTCGAAAACTTCACGTGTTGTATACCTCGGAATACCCATGTCATGGCGCGTGATTTCTTCCAACCTTACCGCCTTAAGACGCAAGTGCAGAAAATGGCATTTTAGGGTTTCTGGTTTTTAAACACCTGAAATGAACACAGTATCACAGTACTGTACACATTACAATTCTTTCATTTTATTTAATTGCACACAATCCATGAAATTCAAACAAAGCAACCGTGATAAACACGTGTGCCTGGGGCGATTGGCCGCATTAATGCCGCGTGGACTACAGCAGCGCACACGAAAACGACTCTGTGATTTGTGCGAATAACGGCCGCTGCATCTTTATGCTAAATTTAGACAACAGATACTTTATCCTATATTTGTACTTACAGTATATTGATCCAGAGGAAAGCAAACAAAATCCCCAGTGAAATATCATGTTTACTTATTAGGTATATCCCTGTATACCTTTAATTTCTTAAAAGATGTCCAATATTTAGGGCCTCGTGCAGTAAAGTCTGATAGAAAAAATCGCCAGGGTTTTTAAATGGCCATTTTTTTACAGCGTTGCTATCACAATATGCATAGAACCCCGAATACCAGTGATAGCAACATTTCAACAAATGGTGAATAGCCGGCGCCGAGATGATATGCCCTTCAAAAAGGGCTCACCCGGAGAGTTGATTCTGCTGCAGAGAGAGAGAGAGACACCTCTCTCTCTGCGCAAATTTTTTTATTTAAAATTGAAGAGCAGGGGGTCTCCGGAGCAAAACTGCATTGATTTAGGTCTGGGGACCCCCTGCTTCCCGAGATACAGGTCCCATTATGGAGTGCCGGTATCTCTTATGCATTGAAATGTCCCGGTCACATGACGCGAGACATTTACATGCATAGGAGACACTGGTACTCTATAACGGTGCCTGTATCTTGGGAAGCAGGGGGTCCCCGGACCTGAAATCAACGCGGTTCTGCTCCGGAGACCCCCTGCTCATCTACACTAGTAAGAATTTTTTTATTAAAATATGTAGTAAAAACCAATACACAACCCCACCCCGTGCCCCCAAATAAAACCATTATTTATTTTTTTACACACAGGATTAATAACACCGGCTGGCGGGGTTCCCCGGGTGGTCCCCATGGGTGTCTTCAGGCCCCCAAAAAGGGCACCATGGGGGGTTCCCATGGGTATTTGAGGGCCCTCAGGTGGTCCCCGCTAGGCTCCGTAGGCCTCCAGGTGGTCCTTGTGGGTGTCTGTGGGCCCCAATAGGGTCTACGGGTGGTCCCCGTGGGTGTCTGGGGATCCCGGAGTGGTTTCCACAGATGCCTATGGGCCCTCGGATGGTCCCTGTGGGTGTCTAGGGGTCCTCAGGTGGTCCCCGCGAGCGTCTGGGGGTCCTTGGGTGGTCCCTGTAGGTCCCCACTGGCCTATGGTAGCATTCCTGTATTTAAAAAAACATAAACATGCATACATTTCAATAAATACACCTCCTCCCTCCCCCCACCAAACACATACAGTACAGTAATGAGCAAAATAACTATTATCCAGATATGGATAATAGATTATTTGCCCATTATTAAAGACAACATTAGCCAGCCAGCATAAATAAAGCAAATAAAAACCATTCTGCTTACCTCTGCCAACATGTAGGGTGTCCTCGTCAGCATTATGCAGGGCCATCTCCTCCGATGCCAGCAACAATACATAAAAAAATACAATCTAATGGCCCCTAACGCCATAATCTCTTTAGGGGTTAATAACCGCTATAGTATTAAAGGGGTTAACCCACCAAACCCCACTACCCACCCAGGAGGCCTATCCACCCACCCCGCACCCACTATACCCACCCTGTACCCATTGAGTGGTATAGTAGTACATCACGCCCATATAATATTGGCATGATAAGCTACTATAGCAGTCAATGGTCACACTAATACAAAAGCATGAATGTCAAAAATGCACAAGAATAAAACAGATACAATCACTGGCCAACCAAGCTATTAACTAAATAAAACCACTAGCCAATCAATTAAAGAAATAAAACCACTAGGCAATCAATAAAATAATTAAAACCACTATGAAATCAATTACATAAATCATGCCACTAGCCAAAAAATACATTTAATACCTAAAATCAGTAGCCAACACAACAATTGATTCATACAAACACTAGGCAACACATTAATTAAAACCAGTAGCCACCAAAATACATCATTAAATAAAATCGCTAACCAATCTGTAAAAAGAAGAAAACAAGGCATCACAATTCAAATCAATTTAATCTAAACAAAGAAAATAAAATAAAACAGTCAATAGAAGAAATGCATTTGCCAAAAAATGAATTGGCTCACAATGTATTCATCTGTACCCGTAAACAGGCACAGATTAATACATTAGCAGTCAATGGGCAATGAAAAACATAAAAAAGAAAAATCCAATCAAAAAACCTGTAAAAATAAAAGTACATACAAGCGGGGGGGGGGCGGAGACAGACTCTGCGACGTCTAAAAGGCTTCTGCGGGAGTGCGCGCGCTATAAGGACAGTGGGGTTGCACGAGACGTCAGGTAAGGACGGAGTGCGCCACAGTACCCCCCCTTTTGAGGAGCGGCCTCTGGACGACTCCAATATGGCTTGAGGGGGTACTTTGCGTGAAACTGCTTAGTGAGGTTGGAAGCATGTATTTGGTGATGAGGTATCCAAGATCTTTCTTCTGGACCAAATCCTTTCCAATGTACCAAATACTGTACCACTCCTTTAGAAATTCTTCAATCAATAATAGATTTTACTTCGTATTCTTCTTGTCCTTGTACGATAACTGGAGCAGGAGTAGAAGAGGTATCTGGGAAGAGAGAACTTCGGAAAACAGGCTTCAACAGAGAGATATGGAAGACGGATGGTATCCTCAGAGAAGAGAGAAGTTGAAGGTGGTATGCCACCGGATTAATCTTCTTCAGGACGGTGTATGGACCCAAAAACCTTGGGGCCAATTTGAGAGTGGGTGTCTTGAGCCTGATGTTCCTCGAGGAAAGCCACACCCTGTCTCCTGGTTTGAACTCCGGTACCTTGTGCTGATGACGATCCGGATGAGATTTTTGCCTGTGAGTGGCCTCCCAAGAGTCTCTTGTATTCTCCTCCAGTTTCTTGTAGAGAATTGATTCTGTTGTCAGTTGCTGGGACCCCTGAAGAAGAGGAAGAGATGGGAAGGCGTGCAGGATGAAATCATAGTTAACGAAAAATGGGGATATCCGAGTTGACTCATTCCTTAGGGAGTACTGGGCGAATTCATCCCAGGGAAGAAGATTCACCCAGTCGTCTTGAGCATCGGAAATAAAACATCTCAAGTATTGCTCCAGAGTTTGATTTGTCCTCTTGGTCTGACTGTCTGAGGGTGATACCCGGACGAAAAATTTAGAGATGCCCATCCTCTGGGAAAAAGATTCCCAAAATTTGGAAACAAATTGTGAACCTTGATCAGAGACTATGTTCGAGAGCACTCCATGGATGCGAAAAATTTCCTTGGTAAAAATATCCGCCAGGGTGGCCGAGTTAGGAAGAACTACTTGAAGGTTTAATAAGGGATAATATTAGGAAATACCTAATGAAAAACAAAATTATTAGTAATAGTCAGCATGGATTTATGAAGGATAGATCATGTCAAACTAACCTTATGTGTTTCTTTGGGGAGGTAAGTAGGAATTTAGACTAGGGTAATGCAGTTGATGTGGTCTATTTAGATTTTGCAAAGGCTTTTGATACGGTTTCACACAAGAGGTTGGTGTACAAAATAAAGTAAATTGGACTCAGTAAAAATATATGCACCTGGATTGAAAACTGGTTGAAGGATAGGCAACTGAGGGTTGTCATAAATGGGACATTTTCAGGTTGGGCTAAGGTTGCGAGTGGAGTACCTCAGGGATCGGTACTGGGACCACTGCTTTTTAACTTATTAGTGACCTTGAGGTTGGCATCGAGAGCAAAGTCTCCATCTTTGCTGATGATACTAAATTGTGTAAGGTAGTAGAATCAGAGCAGGATGTAATTATCTCCAGAAGGACTTGGAGAGACTGGAAACTTGGGCAGGTAAATGGCAGATGAGCTTTAATACAGATAAATGTAAGGTTATGCATTTGGGAAGCAAGAATAAACAGGCGACTTACAAATTAAATGGAGATAAATTGGGGGAATCCTTGATGGAGAAGGATTTAGGAGTGCTTGTAGACAGCAGGCTTAGCAATAGTGCCCAAAGTCATTCAGTAGCTGCAAAGGCAAACAAGATCTTATCTTGCATTAAACGGGCAATGGATAGAAGGGAAGTTGACATCATTTTGACCCTTTACAAAGCATTAGTAAGACCACACCTTGAATATGGAGTACAATTTTGAGCACCACTCCTTAGAAAAGACATGATGGAACTAGAGAAAGTGCAGAGAAGTGCCATCAAATTTAAAAAGGGGATGGACAGTCTAACTTACAGTAGCGACATACTTTATTAAAGTAAATGCCGGCGGCATGCCGGGATCTACCCCAGCTGCCGCCAGTCAGAAACGCGCGCCGCCGCGTTTCCCCCACGCACCCCCCCTCCACATCGCGCGCAATTACCCCCCCAAAGACACCCCGAACCCGGCTTCTACTCTGCCCCTCTGCTTCCCCGCACCCCCGCTTACCTAGATTTGAACTCCAGGGGTGTCGGGGAAGCCTGGGGAAGCCGGGGAAGACGGGGAAGCCGGGCGCGCTTGTGACCGTGACGTCACAGTGCGCCGCCACGCGCCGCGGCTACCCGCTTCCCAGCCTCATTCAGCCAGCGGCATTTGCTCGAATAAGAGCTGCCGCTGCTGTATGAGGAGAGGCTAGCTAAATTAGATTTATTAACATTAGAAAAGAGGCGTCTAAGAGGGGATATGATAACTATGTAAAAATATATTCGGGGACAGTACAGGGAGCTTTCAAAAGAACTTTTCATCCCAAGGGCAGTACAAAGGACTCAGGGGCATCCCTTAAGGTTGGAGGAAAGGAGATTTCACCAGCAACAAAGGAAATGGTTCTTTACAGTAAGGGCAGTTAAAATGTGGAATTTGTTACCCATGGAGACTGTGATGGCAGATACAATAGATTTGTTAAAAAAAAAAGTTGGACATCATTTTAGAAAGGAAAGGTATACAGGGATATAATTATACAATACAGACCGGCGCCACTATTGTCCAATGGTTGAAAAAAGATTGTCCAATATGGGAATGTTCTCACACGGATGGTAACTTTAAACGTAGTTTTCTGCTGTATCTTCACTGTGTGAACTCCATCAACATGTGTAAAGAGAAGAAAAACAAGAAAAACACATCATAGTGCAGATATGCAATGATATATAACACCAAACAAGACTAACATTACACAAAACATATAACATATAACATATAAGGCTGGCTGATACTAAAATGAATTTATTAAACACAATAAAATCGCAGGTGTGGGATCCGGTTGGTAAAAACCGGAGTCCTACTTACAGCACTGCCACAGACCATGAGCGGGGGTTTTTTTTGGTAGAGTTGAGACCGGCTGCAGCTCCGTCGAACACGTGGTATCCAGGAAGCGTGCACGCACTTCCGGTTTCAGGACTGTGGAGCTTCCTGGATACCACGTGTTCGACGGAGCTGCAGCGGGTCTCAACTCTACCAAAAAAAACCCCCGCTCATGGTCTGTGGCAGTGCTGTAAGTAGGACTCCGGTTTTCACCAACCGGATCCCACACCTGCGATTTTATTGTGTTTAATAAATTCATTTTAGTATCAGCCAGCCTTATATGTTATATGTTATATGTTTTGTGTAATGTTAGTCTTGTTTGGTGTTATATATCATTGCATATCTGCACTATGATGTGTTTTTCTTGTTTTTCTTCTCTTTACACATGTTGATGGAGTTCACACAGTGAAGATACAGCAGAAAACTACGTTTAAAGTTACCATCCGTGTGAGAACATTCCCATATTGGACAATCTTTTTTCAACCATTGGACAATAGTGGCGCCGGTCTGTATTGTATAATTGTGTTTTGTATTGCTAACTAGGTCTTGGAGTTAGTGTCACCTGGCAGCCTAATATTATTAATTATTCTAATATCACTTAAAATACACATATAATTCTTTTAGCGCTATATACACTCATTTTTTCTTATACAGGGATATACCAAATAATGGGAAGAATGTTGATCCAGGTATTAATCCGATTGCAAATTCTTGGAGTCTGGAAGGAATTTATTTTTCCCCTTATGAGATATCATTGGATGATATGACACTGGTGTTTTTTGTTTGCCTTTCTCTGGATCAATAAGTAAGTATAGATATAGGATAAAGTATCTGTTGTCTAAATTTAGCATAGGTTGAACTTGATGGACGTATGTCTTTTTTCAACCTCATCTACTATGTAACTGTATAACTTTACTCCATAGATATTTAGTTTTTGGATATTGTCACCACATAAGGATTATGAAGTTTAACTAACCCCCACCACAAAAAAAAAAAAAAATATCGGAAGTTGTCTTTATGGGTATTGTGCAGTTTTTCTGATGTGAGGTACCACTAATAGAGAAGTTTATAGCCATTTTCTTTAATTATAGATTTATAGATGCTGTTGAAATGGAGTCCCAAATATCACCCCATGCCTGGTCCTCTATAGAGTCCCCTAGATCTCTTTCCAATTTTCTGATGTGGTTTGAGTACCTTTCCTAACTAGCATTCAGGATGTCAGTGGGGCAGACATATCAGAAAAAGAAATTACCATCGTTGGATATAGATGGTACTCAACTGGATTTCAAAAGAGATTAAACGACCAAGATGACAACCAAAAGTACAGTAAGAGGGGCGAATGAAATCATAAACACACACATACACACATATATATGTGTATATGTATATGTGTGTGTGTGTGTGTGTGTGTGTGTGTATGAACCAATAAGGACACAGATTTGACCTGTTTAGTATATTTGGCGTCTATTGCACATTTCTGATGAAGTACCATTTGTAGGAGTGATAAAACATGTAGGGCTTTCGTGTGTAAAATGTCATCACGTCGAAACACTGAGACGCGACAGTCCATCCCATTGTGACGTCACTGGGGAGTCTCTTGTTACACCCCTGAATCAAGTAAGGGCAAGTGTTCCTCCTCTGCTATGAACTGTGAAATAGGTGAACAAAAGATAAGTGCGCAACAACAATATATAAATAACGTGATGAATGTGATACAATTAAATAGGTGACCTTGTGTATAGTATGAATATTTATGGAGCGTCTGCAGCTGTGACACCAGGGATGGCTCTGGTCCCCCCTAAATGCACACAAAAAAAACAAGAAACACAGCGCACAACGCTCATAGTGCATTAAATGATATCTTTAGTAACCAAAATAAGAAGGTAAGTATTGTGCGTACATAAAACAAAATTTAAACAAGCATTTCAGGGTTATTGTTACCCAAGCACCAACGGACGCCTGTGATGGTCTCGTGGCTCTCTCCTTCTCACTCCAACAACCTCGATGTAGGGCCTGGAAAATCTCCACTCCAAACGCTGGTGTTTTGGCCTCTCGCCTTAGGGAAAGGCTAGTGCAGCTTCAGCAGTCCAGAAAAAGACCTCCGCTTATATGCGTTGTGCCCGTCACTGCATAAATCTCGTGTATAACGGAGCAGCGGAGTACACGCGGTTTTGCGTCCTGATCGAGAGCTTCTTCCGGGTCTGTGACGTCACAAGATCGCGAGACTTCGTCGCAAGTCTGCAGGACACCGGATCAGTTTTCTGGGAGTGCTGGGATGTAGAGGGTTCGCAAATGTCATCAATCCTACGCGTTTCGAAACCACAGAGGGTCTCTTCATCAGGGAATAAAGACTTATGAGTCTATTGGCATTTTATACCCCTCCAGCGTCACTGATTAGTCCCTCAATTAGGGTTTGAACCAATCGCAACGCAACGGGGAGGAGTCAGAAAGCTCCATGGCAACAGAGAATGCATCCTAACAAAAAAACTAAAAACAACTTTATTTAAACATATAATAACAAACAATTTCAAAAAGAGGACTCTAAAATAAAGAAAAAAGAATTAGTACACACTAATATTTGTAGATGTGTTGGAATATATATAGTGATTCTAAGAACCACCAACAGAATTATATTCGAAAAAGAAGCACGAGCTAAAAAATCAATAGATACCTTAAAACCATAAATTAATAAAATGTTAAAAAGATTTTTCTTTAAAAGCTTAATATATAAAATATACCAGCTCAGAATATAAATGTAATTTCTAAATACATGACCTAGCTATATCACCAGTGTGAGGTGGTCAGTAAAGGGACCATATATCTATATCCTCATTGAGACCTCCCGGATATAATGTGCCCAATTTATATATCCAGAAGGTCTCTTGAAAGGATAAATCCTTAACCCTATCCCCACCCCTTCTGCTCCTGGGCACGTGTTTGATACCCTTAAAGCGCAGGGATATGGGGTCTTTATTGTGATGTAAGGCATAGTGCTTAGAGAGGCTATGAGTTAACAGACCATGTTTTATGTTTCGTATATGTTCTTGTATACGTGTTTTTAATTGGCGTTTAGTGCGCCCTACATAGAACAAGCCACACGGGCATTCAATTAAATATACAATATGATCCGAATTACAATTAATAAAATCAGATATTTCATAAATTTCCTCAGTTTTTGGACACACAAGAGTTTTGCTATTAGAGTGTAAGTGTTTGCACACTGAACATTTTCCACATTTGAAGTTTCCACAAGGTTTTTTAATATTTAACCATCTTTTTTCTCCCACAGGTGTAGTTTTAATATTTATGTCACTAGGGGACAGAGCATTCTTTAGATTTTTTGCTCTTCTATAAATAAACCTTGGGAACTTAGAAATGTGTGTTCCCAAAATTGGGTCATTTGACAGGATTGACCAGTGCTTCTTTACAATCCTCTCTATATGTGAAGTCATGGAATTATAATTTGTAATAAAAGCGACATTACATTTTTCCTCACTTATAATTTGTTTCTTTTGATGTTTCGTTTTTGGAACGAGCATTTGATTCCTATCTATTTTTCTCACCCTATCAAGATCATCAGTAAGTTTTTTGAGGGGATAACCTCTTTCTAGGAATCTTAAGGTTAAGTCACCCGCCTGTTTTTCAAAGTCTGTGTCCAAACTACAGTTTTTTCTCAACCTGTAAAATTGGCCCCCAGGTATATTTTGAATCCAAGATTTCTTATGGTTACTTGAGGCCATCAGGAGGTTATTTGAATCCACTTCCTTGAAATAAGTTTTACTTATAAGGTTTCCCTCATCAGACACCCTCAAATTCAAATCTAAGAAGTTAATTTCCTTGACACTTTCCACATGGGTAAATGTCAAGTTTCTGGTGTTATTGTTTATATACTTCAAAAAAAGGCTTACAGAATGTTGGTCCCCATCCCACAGACATATAATGTCGTCTATAAAGCGACGCCAAATAATGATATTTCCTCTAAAGGGATTGTTATTAAGGATGCACTTATGCTCCCATTCTCCCATATACAGGTTTGCGAAACTGGGGGCAAATCTAGTGCCCATCGCAGTTCCGCAAACCTGCAGGAAAAATTCCTCCAGAAACATAAAATAATTATGTTTCAGGATAAAGTTGATGGAATCCAGGATGAAGTTTTTGTTTAAATCATGTAATTCGGCATCGCTAGATAGAAAAAATTTTACCGATGCTAGGCCCTGTTGATGTGGTATATTAGTGTATAGGGCCTGCACATCACAAGTTAACCATCTATACGAATCCTTCCACTTTAAGTTTTGTAACAAGTTGAGCAATGACGTGGAGTCCCTTAGATGGGAGGGGAGTTTTTCGACATAGGGTTGCAAAAAGTGGTCAACATACTGGGACAAATTGGCTGTTAAACTATCTATACCTGAAATTATTGGTCTGCCTGGGGGATTTGTTATTGATTTGTGGGTTTTTGGGAGGTGATAAAATATCGGGATCTTGGGGGAACTTGTAAACAAAAATTCATACTCAATCTTGGTGATAACACCAGAGTTTAATGCTTGATCCAATAGTGATCTAAGTAAATTTAGAAAGTCCACTGTTGGATCTTTTTTAAGCCTAGAGTATGAAGTGGTGTCATTCAGGAGTCGCAAAGCTTCTCCTTCATAGTCCTTTCGGTTCTGTAGAACGACACCACCTCCCTTATCCGCCTGTCTAATTATCAGATTATTATTCTCCTTTAGGAATTTTAATGCTAAATTTTCTTTTTTAGTGAGATTATGTTTTATGTCACTCGACTTCATATTACTACTCATTAGATTAAAGTCATTGTTAACCATGTTGAAAAAGGTCTCAACATGGTGACCTTTAGAATGGGAGGGGTAAAATTTAGATTTCCCCTTAAAGTGCGTGTGCCTCAAACCTTGTGTGAGTTCTAAATTCTCACCTATAACAACCTCGGGTGGAACAATAGACACTCCTGTTTTATTTGGAACTTCATTACCTTCCTTATCTAGTTTAATAAAATGTCTCTTTAATGTGAGGTTTCGCATGAATTTTTGGAGGTCAGTGTATAATTGAAATGAGTTCGGTAGGCATGAGCGTGAAAATGTCAAACCCCTGTCTAGAACCTTTTTTTGGTCAGTGGTTAAAATAACTGAGGATAAGTTAAAAATACCACGAGAGGGAGATGTCACACATCTTTCTCGTAGCCTCTTTTCTTTAATTCTGGCCCCTCCTCTAGTTCCTCTTCTGGTAGGGTTCTTTTCTTTCTCTCCCCTGACAGAGATTTTTGGGAGGTTTCCACACATTCCCCCTTCTTTTTGGGATCCAGGTGTCTTTTTCTGACTGAGTCCAAAAAAGAAGACGGGGAATGCTGGGCTGGTGATTGAGTTTTGGCAATAGGTGTATAGGGCCTATTATCCCTATGTGTATCAAATTCTTTCTGGCCGTATCTAAAATTGGGGATATAATTCCTCCCTTTATAATTGGGATTTCTAAAATGCCCTTCATGTCTAGGGGGAGGGAAATGTTCATCAAATCTGGGGGGACCTCTTCTCTCCCCATAATATTGATTCTCCCATCCTCTATTGGCAGGGTGGAAATTGGGATTTTGATGTCTTTGTGTATTGTTGACTCTATTTTATGAGTAGGAAGAATCCCTACCTTCCCTATTTTGAGAATGAGTTTTGGAGGGTCTACCCCTCTCAGCATCTTTTGCCCAATTTCTCTGTCTGTTATTGTCATAATCAGACTTATCCCTATAAAATTTCTCGTGCTTCTTCTTCAAAATTTCACCCTCCGCATGCTCGAGCTTCATGCGGAGGTCATGCTCTATTTCTGATAGCAAAACTCTTGTGTGTCCAAAAACTGAGGAAATTTATGAAATATCTGATTTTATTAATTGTAATTCGGATCATATTGTATATTTAATTGAATGCCCGTGTGGCTTGTTCTATGTAGGGCGCACTAAACGCCAATTAAAAACACGTATACAAGAACATATACGAAACATAAAACATGGTCTGTTAACTCATAGCCTCTCTAAGCACTATGCCTTACATCACAATAAAGACCCCATATCCCTGCGCTTTAAGGGTATCAAACACGTGCCCAGGAGCAGAAGGGGTGGGGATAGGGTTAAGGATTTATCCTTTCAAGAGACCTTCTGGATATATAAATTGGGCACATTATATCCGGGAGGTCTCAATGAGGATATAGATATATGGTCCCTTTACTGACCACCTCACACTGGTGATATAGCTAGGTCATGTATTTAGAAATTACATTTATATTCTGAGCTGGTATATTTTATATATTAAGCTTTTAAAGAAAAATCTTTTTAACATTTTATTAATTTATGGTTTTAAGGTATCTATTGATTTTTTAGCTCGTGCTTCTTTTTCGAATATAATTCTGTTGGTGGTTCTTAGAATCACTATATATATTCCAACACATCTACAAATATTAGTGTGTACTAATTCTTTTTTCTTTATTTTAGAGTCCTCTTTTTGAAATTGTTTGTTATTATATGTTTAAATAAAGTTGTTTTTAGTTTTTTTGTTAGGATGCATTCTCTGTTGCCATGGAGCTTTCTGACTCCTCCCCGTTGCGTTGCGATTGGTTCAAACCCTAATTGAGGGACTAATCAGTGACGCTGGAGGGGTATAAAATGCCAATAGACTCATAAGTCTTTATTCCCTGATGAAGAGACCCTCTGTGGTTTCGAAACGCGTAGGATTGATGACATTTGCGAACCCTCTACATCCCAGCACTCCCAGAAAACTGATCCGGTGTCCTGCAGACTTGCGACGAAGTCTCGCGATCTTGTGACGTCACAGACCCGGAAGAAGCTCTCGATCAGGACGCAAAACCGCGTGTACTCCGCTGCTCCGTTATACACGAGATTTATGCAGTGACGGGCACAACGCATATAAGCGGAGGTCTTTTTCTGGACTGCTGAAGCTGCACTAGCCTTTCCCTAAGGCGAGAGGCCAAAACACCAGCGTTTGGAGTGGAGATTTTCCAGGCCCTACATCGAGGTTGTTGGAGTGAGAAGGAGAGAGCCACGAGACCATCACAGGCGTCCGTTGGTGCTTGGGTAACAATAACCCTGAAATGCTTGTTTAAATTTTGTTTTATGTACGCACAATACTTACCTTCTTATTTTGGTTACTAAAGATATCATTTAATGCACTATGAGCGTTGTGCGCTGTGTTTCTTGTTTTTTTGTCTGCTATGAACTACTGTATTCATTAAACAGGTAGCAATATTTAGTATGCAT